>NW_010106676.1:24986-30501 GCF_000699245.1 Pterocles gutturalis | reverse complement strand
AACGAAGTGCTGCAGTCACCCTATTTCTTCGAATCGAGAAAGAGAGTTAACAGCCTATGCAGCACAATGTTAGAGACAGAACCACTCCATAGAGCCCCTATCTTAAAACTCAGGCCTTCAGTACTGCAAGCCGAGGTGAGGCAGCCGCTGAGGAGGAGGACTAGCCTAAGAGGAGTCTCCATCAAGCCTGCCAGGAGCTGGTGCCTGCTGCACGGCTGTTGGGCACCGCAGAGGATACAGCAGCACCGGGCAGCCGCGTTACGCTCCGAAAACGTGCCTGGCAGACATGTTTCTGCCTGTTTGCTGACAGGACCAGCAGCGCTTACAGATATCCTTCAGCTATTTTGTCTCTGACTTACTTTTTTTGGTTTATTTCTGTTCTTTTCCTCATTTTTGTGCACACCTTGTTTCAACGGCCTTTAGTGGTGATGAGAATCCTTCATTGGGGTGCCTTAGCCCCATCAGCTGAAATAATCGATATAGTTAGTGCAAATGAGTTCCCGAAGACCCATTAAAAAGTGGTTCTCCAGAAAAGTCAGTGAGGAAAGCACTTCCCTCAGCATTAGGAGGCACCCTGCAGACAAGACAAACATTAGGTAAGATTTGAATTGCATGGAAATCATCTCTGGTACCACAAAAACTTTTGGTTTCTGTCTTCTCAATTAAACGTGTAACTTCTAAGATCTTACAGGACCTACATTTATCAGACTATAAAAACATGAACTACAAAAATTCAGTGCAGGTTAGGTCTGAACCACCTTCTTGAAAATAAATTACCTTATCTTGGGAATTGCCAGGAAACCCACCTGGAGAGACCCACACAGGGAGTATCTCAGCCTGCTGCGAGACACAGGACAGTAGTGTGTCCCCCTCCTCTCGCTTCTCGAAGGGCCCTAGAAAACCAGGTTAATTTACTGTCACCTATCATTCAGCAGCACTCTCTGGAAATCTGAGCAGTGAGCAATAAATATAATAAAAGGTGAATCGTCCAAAACCAACAGGAGACTTGGAAACAAGATTTCCCCTGAATGCTGAAAATACAGCAAGATTTAGGCAGTACCTAATTTTAAAGAGGAATAAAAGTTGTATTTATTAATGGTTGATAAAATATAATCTTTTATTAAAGCGAACCAACTAAATTAAAGATTAGTAAATAGCATAACATAGGCATTGACAGCCAGGCAAGAACATGAATATTACTGATTTTGACATTTCTCTATTATTATATTGCAATTCACTAATGCTTTGCAATAAGTGTTCCAAGAAAGCAAGTCAATTATATGATGCATTTTGTATTAACTGGTGCAGTTCCTGGATTGCTTTCATTTTGGGGGGGGGGAAAAAAAAAAAACCCCCCAAAAAAAAAAACCACAAACAACCCCCCCCCCCAAAAAATACCAAACCAACCACAAAACCAAACAAAAAACCAAAAAACAAACCAAAACACCCCAGCCTACTTACTTAGAAGATACCCTCTAAGCAGAGAAAGACTTTGCCTTACTATTATGTTCCTTCAACATGCTTAACTTCTAGTCGGAGTATAATTTGTATTTCAATTTTTTTAGCTCTTTAGCTAGGTTTTAATTTACTGTTTAAAAACTAAGTACCACACACTCCTGAGAAAATTTAAATCCTCTTTATATGAGGTTTTAAGACATTAATATCCCATAGTAACTGACATTTAAGTAACAAGGTGTCACCACCCGAAAGTTCACATCCTTTCAGTTTCTTGTACTAGGTGAAATGATGTCTACCATTTTCTCAGCATAAGCTGCTTTGAACCATGACCAGAGATTTCCCCACAAGGCTTTTTACCTTATATTATCAGATAAAGTCATTGTTATAATCTATTATCAGCATTTTAAGCTTCTTACAAATATTATATTCTACCAGAATCCAGAATGTACATATACATGTGCTACGGATAATGAAGCAATACAATACTAATGCCATGTATATCATCACCAGCAACTACAGATCTAGCTCACCATCAGGGCTTTTTTAAAACAGTAATTACTTTGGGTGCCAGATGCTGGTACTTTCTGTATAGATACTTGTCACTTTCCTTTTATGCATTCAACTAATAACTGCTATTTTTCAGGCAATGAGGGCTAAAGTAATGTTCAAAAAACAGCCAGATATCACCAATGGAATGCCCACTTCCAGTGCCAACTAAGTGGTTTTAAATTGAACCCTATAAATTAAAATAGTGGTTCATGGCCTAGCATGTAACACATAGACAGCACCTAGTAGTATTTTAATTACATCAATTTGTCTTGGACAATACTACTGCAGATGCAAATGCTCATATAATATGCTACTTAGAAATGGTACCACAGAAACCCTTCTATAATCTAGGAATTTATTATAACTGTGTAAATTTGAAACAAATTCAAATATGTCCTAGAACTTTGGAGAAATACTGCTTTCAAACATCAAGTCTCACTATTTCCACTGTGAATTGCAAGCTTAAGCTATCTACTATTGTTTTAGAGTGGCTACATATGAGATAATCTTATTACTTATCTGGTAATTACAAGATTCACAAGTAGAAAAATGGTGAAACTGGACTTAAGCCTACCCAAAAGTGTACTGCTAAGTACTTTTATTTTCCCTTTGAACAGGGCTTAAAAGCCCATGCTTTTTTTCCCCATCTCCTTGCCTACGTGCTACCATCACTAAACTAGCAGATAAAAAATAACCACCAGAAATTTAGGTTCTGAGAAAGTCGTAACTCATTGCTACTGAACAATAAAAGTATGTGTAATTAAAGGTAATTTTTTCATTCTCTGCACCTGTTAAGAAGTCAGTTCCTTCAGACAGGCATTTAAAACCAACAGGAGTTATGTCTCATTTAAGGGGTTGAATTACTAATTCCTTAAAGTTTTGTAGTTTAATTTGTATATTTACTTGTTGATACTTATAGCTTTGGGTTTTTTGGGTTTTTTTTAAGTCTTTATAAAAGCCAGGTTCCAACTCTAAGGTTTACTTGTATTAACTTTCTCCTTTTTTTCCCCCTTATCTGCCCATAAGGACAAAACCCATAGAAAGCAATATCAGGCTCGCCTGAAATTAGTATGGTGGTACACACCTGTAACTTCAGCTTTTTGGCATAAACTGTATCAGATAGGATTGACACAGGAACAAATTCAATAAAAAAAGCCAAGTACTATGAATACACTACATACAAGTAAACCACATAAGCCAATGCAGAACAATGAGGAAATTACATTATTAAAAGTTTTTATTTAGGTTTGGTCAGTACAGGTAAGATAATATTGGAGTCACAGAGCAATATGCATAAACAGGATACAACAGTTCTTAAAAACTGAGTAACTATGCACACAATTCATAAACATTCGGTCACCTAAGGAGAAAATGCACAGATGTATGGTGGGAAAAACTGTAATTAACACTGAAACTACTACAGGACTCCTTCAGTAAGTCCATCTTTTAGTGATAAAACTACTGTACTGGGCAAACTTGGCAGTCATAAACCCACAGCTATTATGACAAATCTTGAAGGTGGTGCAAGTATAACAGTATGAGTAAGAATGCCCTTACAGCACAGGTTCTAGATATACACAGATTTGTACAGACATCATTTATGTTATACTTTATGGAAATAATTTCCATTTCAACTTCACATTAACTCATATAAAAATAACTTGAGCTACACAAATGTCCTTTTAGCAACATTCAACATAATTAACTGTTAAAATTTCCAAAGTGGCAGAGGTATTGAAGCAAAAAGAAACCCACAAAAAGGCAAAATTGTGACAAGTATGCACTAATTTAAACAGCTTCTGAACAGTATCCTCTCCCAATTTAAATGACACTGTATAAAAATGCTGCAGAAAAATGTTACAAAACTGAACCCTGCACATTTACACTGGAGTCCAAACCATTCTGGACATGACGAGAACCCGCAGTTCTGTTACCTTTCATGCTCAGTGTTTTCTCCTCTTGAGGGTCATGATTGGAGTCTGTGTCATTTGAGTGGTGAGTGAGAGAGTTTTCACTGCCAGTGGGAGAGTCTACACTTTCATACCCAGTACTGAGTTGGTTTATGTAGCTACCACCTCCTCTACCAGTTCTATCTTCAGAGTGGTTGGACAGCTTATTACCATTCCCTGGAGAAGCCGGGAAGTCATCTTCTGTGCCGCTACCCTCCCTATAAAAACCAGGCCCAGATGTCCGCTGATGGGAGGAGCTACCATTGCTTGGTCCGTTTGCCAGACGGCTGCAGTCTTTACCCACAGCCTCTCCCTGCTCTGTAGGCTCAGAAGATGGAGTCCTGCTGGTACCTGGGTTGGAGGCCTGCGACTGCTGCTGCTGGTACTGTGCCAACTGCTGGCGAGTCTCCTTCAACTGCTGCTGAAGAACTAGGATGGTACTCTGCATACCCTCTACCTCCTCATCAAGCTGGATGATGAAGTCATTCAGTTCTATATAAAGAAAACACATTTGTTGCAAATACTTAATAGCCCATATATAGCTTGAATCTCAGACAAAAAAAATAAAATCCTGTAACAACATTTTATGCTGAAATTTTTCAGACTATTTTTCAGCCATCAGGTATGTATTAGTTTTGATACTCTGTCTCTAAAGGAGGAAGTGCTTAACCATCATCTACATATGTTTTATACAACTACTCAGAATATATGAGAAGAAATTAATTTCTGGGCAAGAAAGGAGGATATTTGGAAAACAGCTCAATTCCAACAATTAATATTTTCCAAGTAGATCCTCATGTTTCTGCCTTTACTAAGTATAAAACCTTTGCAAAAATACTGTAAAAGTGAACATGAATGACATCCATATATAACAGATCTGAATAATTACAAAAGCCTATTCAGTGACAAAAGAAGATTTTAGTCACATTTCAAGAAGTTTCAGCTCTTACTGTTCTGAATCCTTTAAATCCTGCATAACAGGACACCAAAATAAAGACTTTCTTAACAACAAAACTGTTGACTAATTCCACAGGGTGTTTTAGTACTTATGTACCAAGAAAAAGGATTTTACAATTAGGGCCGTATTTTAGAGCAAACAAATTTGACCTGAAAATAGTAAAAGAAACAGACTCCCTCAGTCTTCAATTCAACTGCAGCACTGGTATGACTGAACAAAGAAAATGCAAACTGCTTATTATTATAAAAAAATAATAAAATGAAAGTGTTCTTGCTGCTATTAAAAAATCATTAAGAGAACTGCTATTGCAGGATTATTATCATCTTTGTTCATATGGGGAAGAAGTAATAGGGTCTAAGAACACACCTCTGTTCTGGAGCTTACTTTACTATACTGCATTCAAGAGCAGAAATTTTTAAAGAATGTTCATTGCTTGCTTCAGTTATGAACTTGATAAATTCTAGATTAAGTGCATTATCCAAGTAGTAGTTAAGAAGCAAAAGGGTAACTATGCCAACAACATGCCATTGCAGAAAGAATAATTTACCTTAAAAATTCTAGTTATTATTTTATACTGCTACTTTATAAAAAATATGATGGG
>NW_010106676.1:0-24955 GCF_000699245.1 Pterocles gutturalis | reverse complement strand
GGGAACACGACTCTATCCTTAAAACAGAGAGCATGTCAGACTTACATAATGCCAAATCAAGTCTATGCTAACTTACAGACTTCAGCTGTAAATCAACATATCCAGGTTTATGTTATGTCTAAACAGCTTATGTTCCAAGACTTATTGCAATAATCAGATAAGCTACTCTAACATTCTAACAAAGAAAACAGTGATCCTATGCAGAACTCTCAACTGAAGATTTTTAAATTTGCATTTTCCCCTCCATTTAAATTATGCAAGAGGTCATTTATAGGTCATTTCAATTTAGGTTTACAGTACTGTAAAATTTGGACTGTGAACACAATGAGATATTCTAGTTCATCTGAGTTACCTAAGCAAAAAAAATAAAAATATATTTTTCTTATTAGATATTGATAAAAAGTTGATTTTTTAAAAAATAATTTCAAAATGAGTCCATTAACAAGAAGCATCCTATTCTCAGCGCATGCTTAGCTTCATACAACATTAACTGCTTTCATCTTACCAATTCACCAATAATGCGTGCAGTCTAAACATTCCCTACTAAATAGCAAGACCTACAGTATGAAATCTGGCAATTTTAAATTCAAACGCTGCATTACTGGAGCTGCAAATCCCACCAGTCCACCAAAGTTATGTCTGTGGAGTGTGTGGGGTTTTTTTGTTTGTTTTGGTTTGGTGTTGTTTGTTTTTTCCAATTAAGGCTACCAGTAAAGACTTGTAATTGTCATATTTTACTCAATATTGCCCTTTCATTCTGGCAAAGATTGTTTAACTGCATGTGTATCATCAGGCAATTAAACTAGCAGAAGTGCAAGGCAACTTCCATTTTCTTAAAAAAATCCCTTACCATCCTGACTGCTTTTAAGTTCCTCACTATATTTCTTCTGTAAAGCCAACTCTGCCTCAAGCTGTGCAATACGTCCTTGGGACAGCTGCCTTCCAAGCTCTTGGTTCTCCTGGATAAGCATTCGACACTTCGCCATTAACTTTTTGCCTGTTTGGCTGCAAAGGAAAGAGCCATCTATCACAAAATGAATGTAAAACCTTTAGTAATTTTCCTCAGTCACAATTACAGACAAAAAGGAGATGCAATTTCTGCATGTTTCAATTCAAGGAACATCATGCCTCAACATAATTGTCATAGCAGAAAGTCTCCCTATAGTTACCACGTGCTGTTCCAATGCCAGTTGATCTTCTGTCGCTGTCCCATAAAGTGGAAGGCAAGTTTTATTACTGCAAATATGAATAAGCATATTGTTCTTTTTTTTATACCAACATCTGGATTATCAATACACACAATCTTGCATGTGCTAATTCTCAACTGAGTTAAATAACTGATTAAAGATGTGCTTTGTAATTCAGAAGATCAAGTACTACATAAAAATTACATGTGCAAAATGAATTTTAAACAAAAACCTTCTTCATTTATTGTGCCAGTAAAATTTAAGAATTAAATTTTCTGAAGAGAAGAATGTTGCTTGGGGAAAAATATTAAATCCCATGTTAATTTTTCATAGTGACATCCATTTTTTCTTTAAGAGGCTTAGACATTCTTTTAAATGCTCTCCAGGTACTAATTTTAAAAAATTAGATGCCTATTTTTCAACTCAATTTATATATCTGACAGTAACGTACACAGCCCATTTCATAACTTCTATGGTCAGCTTTCCCTAAGCACATCTTGCATGGTGAGGAGAAAGTAAAATGTAGTTACAAATTGGTAGGAAATTCAGGAAGGAGCATATTATTAATCCACTTCCTTTAGAATGACAGATTGCAGATCACTAGCAATGATCATTAGTATGTCCAGTTTCTGAAAGAAATGGGAAACAGGCAGGAAAAAAATATTTTGAACTGGCAAGATCTTCTTTACTAAATGGGTAACATCACACATCTTTAATCTTCATGATAAAAATTGTACTGTAAAGCATTATAGGAAGTAGTATGCAAATTAATATATAGGCAATACAGCTGACTTCATAAAAGAGAACAACTGAAGTCCTTTAAGACTCTTGGTCTGCCAAAGTCAGGATAGCAACCACAAACAGTTCTCCTTTCAGTAAACTCAGCAACATAATGAAGCTGGCCTCTTTTCTACAGAACTGTAAGCTCTGCCAAAAAAAAAAAAAAACAACCCAAACTTGAAAAGGTTTATTGTGAATTCAATCACAGGAGTTGCATTACTTTTCAAGACCAAGAAGGTAATTTAATTTTTCATTTGTTTGCTTTTAAACAAGTGACAAAGACTGAAAGAAATTTTGAGGATTAAAAAAGTAGAACAGGAAATTTCTGCTACAATGCACAGCCACGGTTCTCTCCTGCAACCAAAACACCCAACAAGAAAGAATTTAAAATAATAATTTCCTTATCAACTACCTTTTAAGCATTCAAGCCTTAGACAGCTTTTAAGTTCTGCCAACTCTGCCCCATTTAACATTTTCCGACTGACTCTCCCAAATCTTTCAGATGGCTGCTCCAGAAGAAATCTGGCTGTGTAAAGTCCTGGAAGCCTGAAACTCTGCTAAAGGCAGCAACCTGTTTTCTTTCTTGATGTGATGTCCAATGCCAGGTCCTTGATGTTTAAATTGTGCTGACCTAATACAGTCCAAGTCGCACAATTAAGATGCAAGTTCCTTAGAGATGTTCATTCTGTGTAAAGCAGGACCACTTTGGAGATAACCAATGTGACATATCCCAAAAGTTATTAGGCAGACATGCAGTGATTTTTAGCCATTTGCAAATTCCTGTTACTGTATTCATCATCACTACAAGTTGAAGAAGGTCACAGTGCTTAAGTCATTTAATTATTTTTTTTTCTCTTCACAGAACAGTATCAACTGTAGAATTAGCAAGTACCCGTTACCTTGGAATTGGGACAATTTTAGAATCCCATTAATTTCTTCATGTTAACTCCTGCCAAAATGGAAAATATTTATTACCTGTATAGAAATTTGCATAGTTACCTATAATGCTGTTTCTTCCCATAAATTTTTTTTCCAGATGTTCTGAACTAGTACAGCACCAAGTAGCCTCCCCTTGCAATTTACAAAAAAGACAACACATGCAAGAATTTAAAATCCAGTAACTATTAAAATAACTCCTACTAGCTGTAAAACTAAGTTTGGCATTGTTTTCACAAATCCTCTTGCACACACATGCAACAAAACCTGTAAGAATGTAAGTGGTTAAATTTCAAAAGACAAGTGTTTGTTGTACCAGGCTTACTGCAAATGACATTTCTACTAATGTTTAATCAAAGTCTATACTCCATGTTTAATGATGGCTGAAATGACTTAGCATAACCATTCCTTTGATCACATGCCCTTTTATTTCTCCCTCCAGACATCAGCACTGATTATGCTGTACACCCTCATCTCTGGTTAAGGCCCAGAACTAATACTGCTCAGGGCTGCAGTTAACATGTACCCTAAGAACACCAGTTAGGGATCTGACTAGGAACATCATCTCTTTCAAAAACTAGGTGAGGTGCCATGAAATAAGAGCATTTGCATACAAGGATGGACAATTAAAGCAATTAAAAGGGGGGAGGGAGGGGAGGCAGGATGCAAAGAGAATGAAAAATCCTATAAATATTTTACATGACTCACCATTTCTTTACTTTTCCAGAAATAAAAATCAATAAAATCTTAACCCAGTTAATGAAAACAGCCTCAATTATTTACCAGGAAGTACCTCCAATTTTCTGTATTCCAGATACTGCATATATGACTTATGCACATTCACACCACTGACTTAAAATTTTATGATGCATATGAGAGTATGGTGTAGCTACAGAAACAACATTTTCTTTTGATACTTTTGCTTGAAAGAAAGCAACGTTACTTGTCTCTCCTCAGTTGTACACAAACAATTAGAACATGGAGACTTAAGAAAAACAACCAATCTGTGCCTAAATGTATTAAATAATTTTTTGAACTTCAAGTTAAACAAGCAATCTGCACAGCATGCCTCTGGACATTATAGTGAGCTTTACAAATGGCTTGGTAACACATTAACAATTTATTAATCCAAGTCTTACCTCTGTTTTGATGCTAGATCATTAAAATCTTAATGCTATAGCAAAATCATTCCAGATGTATCAGTTAAAGAGATAAAGTTTTTCTGGAGGTTTTTCTTTTGCTGTTAAGTCATTACTCATGCAAAAAAAAAATAAACTGCGTAAGTACACTACTCTTTAATCCTGTATTAATCATCTGAAGCACAAACAGTTAAGATACTTTGGAGTTAAAAATATGTAATGCCATCTTAATAAGAGCTATCAAAACAGTTAGAATACATCACCTTCTGTGACAGCTGGATGTCGTTTTTTTAATTTTAAATTGGATTTTCTAAGATCAGACTGAGTCATAAAATGTTGCCCAAATGTTTTGAAAATCAAGACCTCAGATTACTAAATAGAACTCTGATCACTAAGGAAAAAAAAAAAAAAAAAACAACCCACACAAATGCTATACCAAATCTGCATTTCATTTGACACACCTCAGACATGCCACTCCCAAGTGTCCCAGATGGCTACTTTTACAAGTAACTTGGGACAACAGAACAGAGGCATCAGTAGAGTGGCAAAGGCTCCTTCACTGATTCCACCAAGGAAAATGCATGCATTTAAGGCTTTTTGTTTGTTTGTTAAAATACTGACTTTGTTTTCAGAGAACGAGACAATGCAGAAATAACAACCTGTTCAATTCTCGTTCATCCCAGGAGATTCACAGTACAACAGTATAACCAATAGTGTTCCTTAACTATATATTACAACTATTTCAAGGCACATTTTATATAGAAGTGCAATACAAAAAACTCAGGTGTACAAAGGAATAAAAACACCCAACACTGAAGACAGTTGCCATTGTGTGCCTTCTGTATCGAGCATTTGAAAAGAGTTCTTAGCGTAGAAGACGGAAAAATTCTCATTTCTGCATGAAAACATGCAGTGAAGTACTTATATCACAACCAGTTTTTCTTACACGTGCTAGTTGTGATCATATATATTGTTTCCAACAATTTTAAACCTGCAATTAGATAGAACGGACATTTTCATACAGTCCTAATTTTGAGGCGTCCATAGTATTACCAACCATTCAGAAAACAGTTCATTATTTATCAACATTGACTTAAGGCTCCGTCAAGTGCTAGAGAGCCCAAAGGCTAAACAGTCAAATGTGTACACTACCACTGTTGTGATATCAAAGAGCACTCTCATGGCTATTTAAAACTGGTTAGCAAGTAAACTCTTTAACGCAAAATTCACCTCATCGAGTTTTGACCCAGCAGTTCAGTGAACAAGCAGGAAGTCCACAGTCTTATTGGCAAAACTGACTTACAGTGTCTCTAAGTCACTAGGCTCAAGGTTAAGAGCGAAGCATATTCCACTTCTACATTTTACGGGAATTTTACATGTTCAATTCATGATTTATAATCTCTAGGTTCTCTCTCCTCCAAATTGTCTGTAGACACAGTGTGCCACAGACTTAAGACTTCTGTTTCTCCCTCTATTTTCTTCAAATAGAACAATTTTGCAAATGTCTACATGTTCTAGAAAAGATTTTTTTTCGAAGATGGCCATTTCTTCAGAATAGTCCGACGCCATCAGGCCTCTGAAGCAAAGGGGGAGAAAAAAGCTGAAACACAAGGTTCATCTGGTAAGTTTTACATTAAGCATTACAAGCTGGACAGTATAAGAATGTGGCTTTTGCCTCAAAACGTCTGAGTCTTGGTGTGGAAACGAGTACTTGGCTGTCCCACCATAGCATTCTCGTAGTGGGACTGTCAGGGAAGTCTTGACTGGGGAGTATTTGTTTTGTTTACCTATCAGGCGTAAATTTCCAGGCACTCAGTTCATTTTGGGCTTGTTCCAGTTTGTCTTTAGTCTGTTCCAGTTCACCTTTCATTTTTAGGAAAAACAAGTTGATGGCTGGGTCCACCATTGTTGATCGCAGTTGGGCAACACTGGGCTGCTGGACTTGCTTGAGGTACTGAATCTGATTCTGCATAAAATAAGAAAAAAGACTTATTGATAGAGCATTAAATAAAATTTTAAAATAATTTAGATACAAAGTTATTCCAAAGATACCAGCAAGGAAGCTTGCCTTCTTTCAACATTGTAACCTGAAAAAGGCAGGATAAAAATAACTTTTGCCCACCTGCGCCCTATCAATGTGCATATTCACCCAATCCCCTATCCCTGTGCTTCAAATTGTTTTCTACATGTCAGTTTACATTTGCCAAAGCAATGACTGGAGCATTAGAACACTCCCTTTCTTATCTGCCTCCACTCCTTTGGGGAAAGTGTCTATACAAAGCCTTATCTACTTAAAACAGATCACTAATTTCCATGTAACTTCAGTGAAAATTATTAAGGAACATTACAGCTAATAGTGACAAGTACTATTTTTAAGCAACTACTAAAAAGGTTTTTACAAACTTCTAAGGGTTTTTTGCAAATGTGATACTCACTTATGATGCAAGTTTGCATATCTATTTTTTAAACAAAATAATTTAGAAATATTAACATTAAACAGATTTTGGTTGGATTTTATTCTCTTGCAATAACCAAAACACAAAAGATTTACAATTTTATAATTTATAACTCAGACTTACAATACAGTCAAAATTTCCAGAGTAACTGAGAAGACTTCTTCTAAATATAGCACTTGCCGAAACTTTTAGTATTTACATAGGATTTACTTTCAAGAAGTTTCTTGTATTTTAATCACATCACAACCAACAAGCTTAAAATGTACTAAACAGTATGTGTTTAGAGTCCAACTAATCGCTAAAATCACACCAGCCTACAAAGAGAGCGTTCATTCTTAAGTCCAATTTATTATGTTTCCTGCATTACACATTTCTTCATCAGCAAGAGGTGAATAAAACTACACAAGATTAAAAAAAGAAACATCAATTAAAAATCAGGGGGTTGGCCTCCTGCTACACACACCATCTTGCAACTGGACTTGACAGCAACAGAGTTTCACTGACAAACAGTAAAAGGCATCACCAGCAAAATGGAGGGAGTCTCCCTCCAGACTTTGCTTTACTTGGGACAAGCAGCACAGTCAAAATCACTGTCAGTTTAACCATTTTTCCTGTATGTACAGTTACTCTGTTATGGGGTCTTCACACAGCAATGGTGAAGAGAAAGTATAATTACACACATTCTATTTACCTTAAAAATGTGCAGTAGGGACCTCAGTCACTTCTTGATTGAGGACAACATACATTTTAATTTATATATTGGTAAGTAGCAACAATTCTTGGATTTTATTTCAAATAAGTTATTTCAAAGGTATTGAAATAACTAATATTCCCATTGACTCCACACTAATTTGATATTATCAAAATAAAAATATTTAACTACTTAAAAAAATAGAAATAACTATTATACTTTAAGTTCTAAATAGACAAACTTTTGTGTCCAGAAAGAAATAAACAGAAAAGCACCGCATAAAAATATTTTACAGAAATAAAGAATTCAAGAATCCACCTACAAACACTACTTAGAAACAGGAAGTCCAAATTTAGATTACACCAACATTTCTTGGATGGGATTTTACCCCCATGGGTCCTTTGCCTCACTGAACACCCAACATGGTGTCACTGAATAAAGATCTACTGAATTTATTTTTACTGAGAGACCTTTTCTATCCACTCCACTTTCTGATGCTTGCACTACTGGAAGTATTTCAACAACTTGTCAATTCTTTGTGAGGATTCACAGCACTGGAGGGTGAAACAGCTAGTTTCTAGCCCTAGAAGGTAAAACAGAGTTTAAGAGATGTCTGCACACAAACAGTCACTCCAGTTGGCAATGTATTCCTGGAATATAATCATGCTACAGCATAGGTTCCCAACCTCTTTTTAGACAGGCATCACTGAGGAAAAAAAAGATCATGTTCCTTGTCTTACCTAGGCCCAGCTCCCTCCCTCTTCTACTGCCAGCCTAAGAACTGTAACAGACTCCTTGGGTCAGCAGCACAAAGAATTGCTGCCACCTGGTCCTCACTCATGCCAGAAACACACCAAAACACTCTAGAGGACCCAGCTGATTCTCTCAGATGTCAGTTATTTAAGTTTCATTTGGGTACCTCTAGCTCACACTCCTAGGCCAAGCAGAAAGCACTTGCATAGGCTCCGCAGAACATCTCAACTGTCACTCCTACAGCAGTAGTGTAGAAATAAGTTACTCAAGCTGAACAACCCTTGCTCATTCCCTCCCCAAACTCGGATAACTTACTCCTCCAGTTTTTCCACCTCAAATTTTCTCCATCTTTACACAAGTGCCCTCTCCAGTTGTAACTCCAGAGTTCTCACCTGTCAGGCTTTTCATTCACCCCACACCTAGTAAAGTCCCCCCAACATGACCCACTGTCAAAGCAAGCCCATACCCCTTAACCCTTCTGCCATTCATTTTCCTGCTTAGCCAGTTGAAGCCTCCTCCCATATTTGCTCCCTCTAACCACCCTCTGGTACATCTCTCTTCCTGTTGATATCCCAGGTGGTAAGTGTTGGGGAACAGAAGAGTCCGCCTGCAGTCAGGACCAGCTTCACACTAGAGCTGAATATACAGGAACAGTCCTGTCCAATGCCAGACCCCAGGCCATGCCCATTCTAACACCTGAAATGCCTACTGGCTGTTCATTTTCCCAAACATGAAAGCACACACTAGCTGTTATTTTTCAAAAGTCCACCAGATGGATGAACAGGGATGAATTTGCCCAAACGGAACAAAATCTTTGGTATCAGCTTTCTCCCTGCTCTAACCCAAGGCAAGAGAACACTGAAAGCAGTCTGTGTGTGGTTTTGTTTGGGTGGATTTTTTTTTTAATTAAGGCAACATTTTCAACCCCCTCTGCTTCTCACATGTTCTTGAAAACAGCTGAAACCTTTCAGCTGAAGTTGTCCAAAAATATCCATAAAGAACAGACCCTCTAGCATGAGGAATTAAATAAAACAGAACACAGGTGTTTAACAGAAAATGTAAGCAATCTAAATAAGTACAACTATATACCCTTCTCAGAAGGAAGGAGCAGGAGAGAAGAAACTGCATAATGAATAAGAGAAAAAACACAACAGAGGGCAACCTAAACCACAAGTAGGTTATTAAGAGTAATGGCTATCTAGGTACTACAGTCCAACTGTACCCAGAGGAAGGTCATTGTTATCTGTTCCAAAACCTACCGGAGTAGCAAATATTTCTAAATGCCTGTCTGCTATTGACCTACAGTAGCTGTGCAATAGCTTTGGAGGGGATTAAGGCCTTTCTCTGAAGTAGCAATAACTTCAACAGCACCTCTGCCAGAAAAAAAAGCTTTCTATAGAAACAGTAGCCAACCCCTTACCTGCACTTCCCTAACAGCACTAAACCTCTTCTACAAGGCTGTTCCTGCCAGGGGGAAGGTAACTCAAGGCTGCTGCCAACAACAGGGCACACGAGGTATTAAACAACTTAACTTCAATCTAGCCCTTCAATTAGCTACCCTCAACTATGCAGAGTAAGTTTGCAACACCAGTCAAAACTCTCTGTAAGAGAGCTCAAAAGAAACCCATATATTCTGCTGCTAGACTCAGAGCACAAAAGAGAATGGAGCTATGCACCCAACTACCATCTTGTTTCTTCAAAAAGAATACTGAAACAGAATCAGGACGGTGACTCTGCTACTCTGACATGCACACCTACACTTGCGAGACAATGACTGGTGACTTTTATAAGCTCAAGTAGGTTTTGTTGTGGTTTATCTTTTTAAAAGAAGTGTACAAATTAAAACAGCAACTAAGACAAAATCTATCACACCTTATTTTAAAGCAGAGCTAGCATATTTTAACTACTGAGGTGTTTAACACATCCATAACCACAACACTCACTGTGTCTTTCTCAACTACTAATTCATAAATCATTAATTTAACATGGCATGGAATTTAAGTTTCTATTCATTTAAATTTGAACGTGATCTGAACATGGTAAGTATAAAACAAGTATTGTTATGTTATGAACAACAAGTATTACACGGTAAATACTCATCTATAGTTTTCAAGAAACTTGACACCATAGATGCTCAGTCTAAGATGTAACAGGAAACATTAAAGAGTTACATATAAATAACTGTCACTGGTATATTTTACATGTAAATCTGGATTATAAAAAATAGTTAATGCTAAAAATATAAGTTATTTTATGGATTAAAAATTACACATCAAATAACTTATATGGTGAATAGTTTTTGTTCATTTATTAAATTATTTTGCAACCTATAACTTAGCTTTGCATCTCATCCAACATGATTTCTTTTGCTACTGTTACTTTACTGCAAAAAAACCCCTAACAATAAAAAGCCAAGTAGTCCTCCAGAGCTTCTTGAAACTACATGAACTTAAACTTGAAAACACTTTAAGGTGCTAATGTCTCCATTATAGCTTTCACTCCCCTTCTTCAAGGATGCATCTTCCTAACTCCATGCACTACAGATGAAATTACATCCTTGATGTTATTCATGTGTCAATATCTGGAAAAATATAAACCATTTGGATGTGTGTAGTTTTTGTTTCTTGTTGTTCCCACCCCCCATTTTTTTTTTTTGGAGTACACTGAAATTAATAAAAGCTCTTCAGAAGCTCTTCTAAACAGTCGTTCTGGAAAGTCTATGCATCGCAGCTACAAACATCTGTAACAAAGTGCAGCAAAAAATCCTACAGTCTCCATGATCTTGTCAAAATTCAGTCTTAAATACTTGCAATTTTTGTCTAACTCATTCTTCTAGAAATAAGGAGGAAGAAAGGTGAAAATAGTACACAAATCTGGTTTTGCTGAAAAACTTACTTTTTAGTATTTATTGCTTCAGCTATATGCTCAGAAGTTAAAAAAATAAAAAAAACAGCAAACCTCTTATTACTGCTGTTCCTCACAGGAGAATTTATCAGTAAAACTAACAAGGGAACCGGGATCAATACATAGTCTTCCTGCTAGGGAAGTGTTGCAGTGTAGTACCAGAACGGATCTTCATCAGCATCCTGGGCTGCATGAGGAGGAGTGCTGCCAACAGGTTGAGGGAGGTGATCCTTCCCCTCCACCCAGCACCGGGGAGACATCTGGAGTCTGTCTGGGTGCAGTTCTGGGCTCCCCAGTACAAGAGAGACATGGACATATTTAGGGTGAGGCCAATGAAGGGCCATAAAGATTAAGGGGTTGAAGCATCTGACTGCAAGCAGAGGCTGCAAGCACTAGGGCTGTTCAGCCTGGAGAAGAGAAGGCTTGGGGGATCTTATCAATGTGCATAAATACCTGTTGGGGGAGTAAAGAAGGTGGAGCCAGGCTCTTCTCAGTGGTGCCCACTGAAACCACTGAAGGCAATGAGCACAAATTGAAACACAGGAAATTCCACTTAAACATGAGAAAATGCTGTTTGCACTGATAGTGGTTGAACACTGGCACAGTTCACCCAGAGACATTTTGGAGTCTCCATTCTAAGAGATGCCTGAAACCCAGCTGTCTACAGTCCTTAGTAACCTGGACAAACTGACCCTTCTCTGAGCACGCAGGTTTGACTAGACAAACTGCAAGTTCCTTCCGACTTCAGTGATTCTGTGATTCACTTTTTGCCACTGCAAAGTAAGCTTTACCCCCTCTTCTCTTCATATTAGCACTTACTATGAAGTGAAGTCATCTTATGGTCTTAAGAGTAGCAAAAACAATGTGTACGGGTTAAGTGTCATGTCACTACCTGACAGCTCTGAAAAACTACAAGAAAAAAATAAATGAAGGCTAAAAGAAAATAACAGAGGAAAGCTACAACTAGCTATTTTGCACAGAACTTGCATTTCTCATAAGAGAAGCTCTTAGGAGTATATTACAGGAACAAGCAATAAGAAGGTTTTCACAATCTTCACTCAAGAACTGCCAAATTAAAGAAGCAGGTGAAAATCATGTTAAGAAGGTAATCCAAAAAAGATCAGGAGTCCAAAAGCAGTAAAAGATAGTTTCAAGAAACCAAAACTAAAGGCAGAAGAAAACAAAGTCAAAGAAAACTCAAAGAAATGAAGGAGAGAGAAACAGAAATAACAACAGAGGTATTCAGTACAAAGAACATTAGAAACCCCAAGAAGCAGATTTGCCAAATTCCAAAAGAACTCCCTCTGAAAAACTTTTTTCTTTCCCCTACCTAGCCAAACAGATGCAGAAGCTTACAAATACCTCATTATCCAAGGCCAACATAAACAGCAGCCTAAAATTTCCTAAATGAAACCCAGTGTGTTTCAACTTGTTCCCACACTCAATGACAGAAGTAATATTTTTGGTAAATATGCACAGTTGATAAACGCTAGAAAGTAAGCATGGCTCATGCAAGGCTCTGAAGCAAAAGTCCCTCCAAACACAACTGCTGCTGAAAAACAACGGAAATAAATATTAATAAAGCAAACTTTAAGAAGTGATCTTTACTAATTCAGTGAAAGTTTAAGTGTCCTGCCATTTCTCCAAGCACAGAAGATGTGATGCTATAGATACACGAAAAACATAGCACATGGGTACTGGCTCAAAAGCCGATATTCCTGTAACAGTCTGAAAACACTTATCCTCTCCAAATACTTACAGTACACTCTTGCATCTCCTGTTCCTTAGTTGCCAGCCTCATCACCAGAATATTTTCTCTTCGGGCAGACTCTTGCTGTTGCTGTTTCAGCTTCTCTTCAGATTCTCTCAATCCCGTCACATCATTAGCTAATACAAATAATGACAAACAAAAAGCACATTTTATATCATCCTTTCATGAACAGTTTTTAAAGAGAACTACAAGAACCTAAAAAACAAATTCATAAACAGCAAGAGTCATGACTATAATAAGCATGAGCATGACTATAATAAGCATAAATAAGAAAAAATAAAAAAAATCATTAAGTATTAGAAAATCTTGACAACAGTTGGTTTTAAATACATCGTTCTGATCCTTCCTTAAGACTTAAACTTTTTAAGATGTTTCCATGTTTAGATAGGAAGTAACTTTTAAATTGTTTGCTTAACCAGCTACTAGCACTATTTGCAGTCTGAAACTCCCCAAGTTGTAACTGTCCTGTTATCTATAAGAAACGTTGAGGCCAGGGTTGAGGAGGGGAGAAGTCTACACTCTGGCAAAAAACAATCTGCAGTCTGTAAAACAGTGCCATTTGTGGTCAATCCTCAAACTGGTCTCAACACTCTGTGAATAAACAGTAAGACATTTGAGAACTTCAGAAATGGCAATTCAGTCACAATTAGAATTCTTCTGATCCATGATCACTTACGAAAGTTCATATATGAAATATCAGAAGGCACACAGCACGTTTTCAAATTACTCACACACGAAAACAGGCAATCAGCTTGATACAAACAGTATGCATTCACTCTGCTACTTGTCATGTGTACAATGATGGAAAGTTGGAATTATTAAGATATTTACTTTTCCTAATTACTTGAGAATGATCAGCTGTAAATGTAAACTAAGTACATCACAAATTTCTTCAGGACAATTATTTCTGAATAATTCTTTGCAAATAATAATTCAATAATACTGATTACTACAGCCTGTATTAGAGTCTCCAAAATTGAGAAACTGGGAATGTTAAAACAACTTATTCATTTATCTATGTTAGGACATCTTGAGATTAGAATGAAATCAACTGCTTACATTTGCTATATACAAGTCTCTCCAAAACTTAAACACTATGGGGTGGTAGTAGAAGAGGAATGTAACAGCAGAGAAAAGAGAGAGGACATCTATTTGGACTGACAGAAAAACACCCTTCAAACTCAGTGGTACTAAGTCTTTTAAGTATTCAGACTGAAACGATGAGCAGAAAACAGGAAAAAGCTAATCTCTAGCAGTCAACACAATTTTTAAAAGTGACTTTGGACTGGCAGTTCAGTCACTTCCAGAACGTATCCAGCTTTTCCCTTTTGACAGTATGATATTTTTCCCATATTCTCTTTTGAAAGACTGCAGTACAGACCAGGTTGGAAGACCACCTAAGACTGACAAATAGTTAATTTGCCTAATCAAATTAAACATTACTGGGGGCTCATTTTAGACTTTTACCTCTCCAAACTATTCCCCGTCCCATGTGGCTTACAATCCTGTGAGATGACTGAAGACAGAAACATTCATGGAGTATTTTGGTACAGACTAACATTTCCTTTCTAATGGAAGAGCCATGAAAATACACCTATTTGTGGGGTTATGTTTTGAGACTTTTTCCCCTCCCTAGCAGTCTGGGTACAGATGGTCCTACCGATGCAAAAATAGACTTTTCAGATACTGCGTAAGATCTGCAAAGGAAAATAAGTAGCTGAGAAAGCGGGGAAAGGCTGAAAACTTACACTAGAAAAAAACAGGGACTTTTTTCGTCTGACAAATAACTTACATATAGATTATTATATCTATATTTCTAACAGTTTTAGACATTACTTGAACACTCTGCTTTATACAAACATTCAGGTAACTCATACCATTTTGAAACTTGGCTAACTTACAATTAAGGTCTGTGTACTTCCCCTCCAGAGCTTGCACGTATGCTTCATACTGTTTCCACCTGTTGCAGAAACAAAGAAAAAATAATTTTCTGAAGCTCAGTTTATCAAATCAAGGCATCTCATTCCTAAACTTCCAGAGTATACATTCATAACATAACCAGAAAATGTCAAGAGGGAATTAGGCAATTGCAGAGAATTTTTAAAAAGGGGCTTTTAAATCACAGAAATAGTGAAATCCACTTTGCATCTCAAAAGGATAAAAAGGTAGTGTGTGTTACAACTCTTAAAACTGACATCTTAATATCTTAATATTAAAACTTATTCTAATACTTTGGATAAACGCTGGGATCAAACACTTATTACCAGGTATCTGCGTAAAGTACCTAAGATACATCTTCTCAAAGCAGAACAACTCAAAATTCTATAACAGAAACCATAATACAAAGCACAACATTAAGTCTGTTACCAACTGAATAACAAGACAAGCAGAAGTGTATTATAATACACTAGAACTGGCAGTCTAGGTTAAGCAGTTATACCAGTTCATTCAAATCAAGACCATACTCTGATTATATTCATCAACCAAGAGCAAAACAGTTTAATAACTCTCTGAATGCATGTTATTTAAGTGATTCATCCACAGTCAGAAAACTCTCACATTTAAAAACAGCATTGCATTTGATACAAGCCACCAAATTGGTAGCAAATAAAAGTCTGCAGTAAAGCTTAACTGACATGCCTTACCAAAAAATTCACAGGATGGTGTTTTGGGGTTTTTGAAGATGTACTTTGCTCCTAAGGAGGCGTCTTCCTCATGATGGTGTAATTACATATTATGACACAAATTTATCTAATGGCTTACTACAGAAGGGGAACTTTTCTGTTTCCTCCTCCCTGACACCCCTTTTCTGCCAGACTCATCGCAACTGCTCTAACTCCCTAACATACAACACCATCTCAATCAAAACTAGAAAAACTAACTCCAGATCATTTTTGGCATTTACTGAATTCAAACAGCTCCTTAAAGGGTCTAAAAAGCATCAGATCTGTAACAGCAGGTGAGATCACATCACTGGGAAAAGCACAAGCACAAGACCTATTCCTTCTAGCAGCAACAAAATTCTGCATCTCTTCAACTGAACATGGAATCAGCATGAATTAACTCTCTTAAACTCTGTAGAAGCGAGCAGTTGTACTCCCACTTAACCCTTAAACTTATCTTTCTGCTCTAAAAAGAGCATTGTTAGAAACAAAACTTTCACCATTTGACCACTTGAAGTTCTAAGCTAGTTCATGAAATTTCAATCCCCCCAAAAGTAAAACTGAAACAGGATACTAAACAACAAACTCAGAAAGAAAGAACCTAATTTTTACATGAACTGATTACATGAAATAAGAGAGATGGTTTTCAAATACAGCTGCAGGATTGCTGGACTTCTAAGTTACATCTCCCAGCCTGAATACAGTAATTCTGTCAAAATCATGAGACCACCTGCTGATAACAGGAGCTATACAAAAAGTAAGAGCAATGAAGATCTGAAACACAAGTTAAGTAGACATGACAGACCCCTGGAAAAACAAACAAAGCCCCAAAACCAAACCACTTAGCCAGTGGTCACCAAGAACATCAGATACTTCAGTCACCTCTCAATAACTGCTAGTATTTAAGCAAGAATTGAATCCCTGGAAAGCGCAGAGTGCACTAAGCCATGTCATGGGTTTTTCAAATCATGCACCTGCCAACTCTTTTAAAACATGACTCTTCAGACATAGTGTTTTGTCAAAAACCTGGTGAAGACTGTTGCAGTTCACCTTCACCGCACTGACAGTCATAGAGAACGCTTCAACAATGAAGCCATCAGTTTTAAAACTTGAATTTATTCTATCACAGCAGCTTTACTTTCACACACATGCACTGTCTCAATTTTGCAACCACTACAGAAGACCTCCAAAACAATTTTCTCTTCTAGCAATTGAGCTCATTCTCACCCCACTTCAGGTAAACCAGAAAGCTAGCAACTAGAGAGGCAAAATTCAGAAGCAGGCTTATTTCATGCAATTAGAATTTTTTTTTAATAATTAAAATAGAAAATAAAATAGGATAAAAGCATCCCAAAAAAGGTGAAATAATGGAAGTTTAAGAACATTCACATTAATGAAGTAGGCCATTCTTATAAATAACTTTGTCTCAGGAAAATAAGCAAATATATTGGTAGGCCCATATTGAAAGGAGACCGATTCCTTTTCAATCAAACTTGCAGTCGTGATTATTCATCTGATGGGTATATATTTCCGTAATTATCTCAGTGAATCCTGAGGAATAACATCTCAAAATATTTACCAAATATATCAACAAGACAGTTTCTCAAGAACATTCATAAAACCAAGTTAAAGGAAGAAAAATATTTTCTTTATATACGTATTATCTGACTAGTTTTAGTTATTTTAAAAACAATCTTGTGATGGCCCTGATAATTTAGTTTTCACTTCAGTGTCTATTAACTGACTTAAGACTTTAAACACCTTTTGTAATTTCTAAGTTCTTAAGTCTCCTCTTGCAGTAACTTTTCTTGTTCATTGCCTTCAATAATGTATTTTCCTAAATACTGTCTTTCCAGCTTATTTCAGTCTGGTCATTTTCCCTTGTTTACAGTAGTAGCACTGATCATTAACAGAGGGAATTAAAGTGGGATTCTGATCTTTGAAAAGCTGAAATCAAAGTTGTAACTTCTGAAGTTACACAAGAGAAAATAGAAAGGAAAACAAGTAACTATGACAGAATAAAGTGCTTTAAAAAACCTAAAGATTACTATAATTGACAATATTTTTAGTGCTCCAAGGCTGTAGGTTACTAACTCTTGTTTATTCCTCCTGTTTATTACGTCTACACTGGTACAGAAGACAAAACAATACTACAATCAAAGCAGACAGGTGTAAAGCTCTGTATTTCTGTCTCAAACAACTACATGGATGGTGTTTGAGTCTAACACCATTCTCTAAATGAACAAACCTCACAGAAAATCTGTTTTCACCTGAACAATAAAAGGGCAGTATTTCCAGATGCACGACTTTGGTCTTACATTGTACAACTTAATGTCCATGCACAACAGTTTTGCTTCCATACTTCTTTCAAGAATATGGACTTCCAGCTTCTCACATGCAAGGCTGAGGTGAGCCTGCATTCGCATTACATGAACATGCTAAGTTTTCACACGGAGCTTGGAAGAGGTGGCAAGGACAGAAAGTTTGTGGAATGACATAATGATGCGTTCGCTCACTGATATAATCTCAGCCATGACAGCTGAAACTAGACAGCAGAAGTTGATGCTAATCTAGCAGTGGATGTATCACCTAGAAATCCCAGCTACCAGGTACAACTCCAGTACAGTCCAAGAGTTTAGAGCTACAAGTTAACAAAAAAAAACAAAACCTGCACAACACCCAGCATGATCTGAAGACTCCATTAGGCCCTGCTGCTATTAGGAAACGCTTAGAAAATGTCAACTCACAGATGTCACCACAAGCCACAGGTCTTCATTTCAGATCCAGTTAGAAAGTTTAATGCAAACTGTATCCAGAAGTGTTGTAATCCTCTGCATAAAAACATGCAACTTCCCCAGAAAACACCAGAACACATTATGAAAGTTTTCATATAAATAGCATTCCTAAAAATTACATGCCTCAAAATTTTTCCACCTAGCTCACTTTACAGGCTCTTCATGGAAAAGATTTTTGCCCCTAAACACATACTGAACTAAATACATACTAAAGTTCAGTAAAAAAAAAAAGTTCAAAAAAATCAGTAGTGATACAAACATTTTTCTCCCCACTGCTCCACCACCCCCAATTATGTCAGAATTGAAATTTCAAGATTGCTACTAGCACACCTCCAACTACAGGAGGAAAGCATTCCCCTCTGGGAAACTTTTTTGCCTTACTTGAAGACAATATATCCCTTCTACCAGGTTTCACCTACACATACTACCTACATTAGTTTAAATTGTTTTTAATATATGTGCGTAAAATCAGCACTTACAGTGATGTAAAAATCCAGTTTTCAGTTAAAATATTTAAGAATTTGCACATACTTGCAGAAGCTTCTTTAAATAAACCAGCAATTTATAGGACTTGCTGGCCAGACCTTAAGTCCCAAGAAAAGACATAGTTCTCCTCTTCACACACATAACCTAAGAGATGCAACAGTTTAAGCAAACGAGAGACTTGCTTTCTCCTCCTCGGTCCATATTGCCCCTTCTGGTACATTTATAGGGTACTCAGGCAGCTCATCAGTGAACTTGATTAGGAAAAACAAGGGGGCTAAAAGCCAGCTTTCTTCTCCAATCAGTTTCATTTCCATTCAATATGGGCTTCTTGATCTGCTTAGTAGTTCACATCCGTAACCTGATGGCTAAACAGTGACAATTTGAAGAACTTCACTGAAGTGCTACTTGGAAAAGCACAGAAGAACAGTGAGAGCTGTACAGAGAACTAAGAAGACAGTCCTGTGTCTGACTTACATTCAAGAGGTCACTTAACATCTCACAAGAACTGGAAGGTAATTGAGCAGCATTATGTAGGTTAGTTAATTCCGTTAATTCTCTAAAAATATTAAGCAGACTTTAAGACTCCAGGGATTCAAAATGCCTCCATAAATACTACTGTTTTCCTCAGAGCACACATTTTTTATGCTGAGTTTTGAGGTTTGCTTTTTCCAAGAATAAATGATAAGCACTTAGTGGGTAGCACACACAACACTGCACCTAAGCTGGTCCAAAAGTGACTGGCTACAAACCCATGTTGATAGAAGTTCAGCAACAGCACTGTTATTTCCTCAGAACTACTTGTGTAAATTGGGGTGCTTCAGCGTTTTACAGACTAGCCACTGGGCTAAACAATCAGGGCAATACTGATCAGATTTTTAGCTGTGATCTATAGAGTGCTTTCTTACAATGTTCCTGGCTCTTCTTTCTTCACTGAAGCTCCCATGCAGTCAAGCTAAGAAGCTACTACACTACAGGGAGGGGAAAGACCAAGGAGTCCACACCAACAAGTAATGAGGACAAGCAGAAAACCCCAAAAGGACAGACCGAAGGCTTCTTGTTGATCCTGCTCATGTTTAGTCAATCAGCTAAAATGAACAAACCTAAACAATGTACTTAATGGAAAAAGACAGTGAAATTGGGATTCATGGCACAGGAACTGACAAAAAATAATTTGTGTTTTCTATATATATATATTTTATCAGTGCAACTGTACAGTGATGAATACGTATTACCTAAAAGACTAAATGCAGATGACATATGCCCACATGTTAAAAACCACTTGCCTCACCAAAGCATGGGCCAAAAAAAAAAATGCATTCCAAATCTTAAGACAATACAGTAGCAGTCAACACGTACTTTTCTATGTCTGACAGTAGTAGAGATGCCTTTGATTAAAATACAATACGCATATCAGGGCATTATATTTCACTCCAACATACAAACGAATCCAGCAGTTAAGAGTAGTAACTGCTATTTTTACATGAAATCACACGTAAAGGTGAACTTACTATAAATCCATTAAATATACATCACATTCAAAGCAAAAACAGTGCTTGTAAGACTGCTGCAAACAAATAAAATGGATGTGGTCAAAATGGTATTTAAGCTTCCACTTCCGGTTATAATAGACAATTCTCCATAAATCAACCAAATACACTCTAACAGTAAAAGCTGCTTTGTCTACACTAAAAAAAGA
Source organism: Pterocles gutturalis (assembly GCF_000699245.1). NCBI lineage: Eukaryota > Metazoa > Chordata > Aves > Pterocliformes > Pteroclidae > Pterocles > Pterocles gutturalis. The sequence continues at coordinate 4,698 of NW_010106676.1, read as the reverse complement.
TTCAGTAGCAACACAGCTGTCATCAGCAAATTCCCTCTGTCTCTTCACTAACACAGTTTAGCTGCTGATGTACTTTACCTCCTTGAGTGTATTCCATCACACTCTCACTTGACTATATGCTGGAAATGGCAGCAACTCATCATTGCAAGTTACAGAAACTGATTACAGCTGGAAGCCTTTTATTATTTTCATACTATAAATCATAAAGCAAGTGGCACAGAATCTATGCTTTGATACTTTGACAGGAATTTTATAGCTGGAAGTAGTGGCATAGCTTTACAGACTTAGGAGTTCACTATTCCCAGGGATAATACTGGGTACAGAAGCTTTTATAAAAAGGTTCACAAAGTCTAAACCACTTAACATCGAAGTAGTATTTTTTTCCTACCATTTAAATGATCCTTTAATACCCAAAGTACTAGACACTTGAAAGAAGCCAGAAACCAGTTTTAAACATACAAAGCCAGGCTATGTTGACTCCCCTGGAAAGGATCGTCACCCCAGAAGTAGCTGGCAGGACAGTTTGCCCAGGAGAGGTAGTAGCTTATCATTTACATCAAGCATTGCACTTGTATCCTCATGTTTCTACACAGTCTAATCTCTGTTCTACCGAATAGCAATATTTAACATGCAAGACCCTAATAACACTAATAACTTACAGTATACAAAAAGCCAACAGCTACAGTTTACCAAAATGCACACCCAAACCACTCCACCAGACAAACAGATGACACACAGATGCCTAGTTTAGTTACGTCCTTGTTTACAAATCAGGACATTCAGGTCTATAGAAACAAGCGGCTTGGGTCAGTTTCTTTAAGCTGGTGGTCTGCGTGACAAGATTGCCTATTATTTTTCCGTGGTGACACTTAGCTTTCTAAAAGGTGAAAGAGATGGCACGACTATTCTTTATGCAAGTTGGAGGTGATGAAAAGTTCATTTTAACATTTTACTGTTAATATCTGAACATGCTGAGAAGACGACTGCCCAGACTAGGAAAACCTAAAACTTATTGTAGGAGTAAGGAGCTCACATTTTTCTGATGTTTAAAAATAACTTGGTATCTAGCAAGGAATGTAAGCAACCATATCTCCTAAAGTTACAAGAGAAGAAAACAAACTCCTACAAAATATTGTTCAGGATTTTGCCTCTTTGGAAAAAATTATTCCCCTCAAACTATATATAAAAATATGAGACAAGATGAGAATTTTACAAAAGAGATGTATCATGAAAAGAAAAAAATAGTTTTTCAGAACAAGGATGTTAAAAATAGCAGAAGAGGGAGGTCACACATCTTCCATTAAAAGTTCACAAAAATGTTAAGATGGAAAAAACTGCTTTTTACCTTAGGATGAGCTCGTCTCTAGGTAAAACCTTAAAATCTGCTTCACTAAGGCGAACCTATAGAGCAAAAGAAAAAAGCACAACTTACCAAGCTGTCATGATTACCTGGAAAGGGGAAGTCACAAATATTTTTAAACATACCTTCTTTGGGAGAGGCTCTTCATTCGTCATTGTGAACCCTGAAGGGGAAGGAAAAACAAGGAGCTTTATTTAGTAGTTACTAGCATACACGAAACACTGAACAAGTCAAACTTGCACTTCTAGCCTTAATTTTTTTTTTAATTTGTAATATTAGACTACTGAAACATTGGTTCCAAACAACACAGAGCCAGAATACAAAACAACACTATGACAAGTTTGCTGCTGTAATCTAGATACAAAGTCAACACATGCTTTTTTTTTCCCTAAAAGTTCACCAAAACTTTCTTTAGATGTCTAAAAAGCCTATCAGGAATCAATTCTTCCTATTTAACTAAGCAAAACCACCTTTGTCCACATTTGTTTAGATCAAAACTAACATTCCATGTGTGCCTACATCTATTTAACATTGTATTTTACGAGGCAGAGGATAATCAGAGTTCAAGGAAAGCAAGTTATACTACTTCAGTAACTCTTTGGAATAAAAGTAAATCATCTGTGAACATTACCCCTGATGTCTGAGTTATGCCAAAATAATACATTCTTCCAAGTAATTATTCTCTTACTTTTAAGGATTCTGGTAACAGCCAGTAGTAAGCAGTTGTTTTAAGACCCTTGTGAATATTTTTAGGAAAAGATGTCAAATAAATGGCTTGGATACAAGAGAAATTCCATTTGACAGTGTATGTAGCATACCAGGACTGCACTGTGCTAAGTTAAATAGTCACACCTCCCTGAGTTACAGGAGACGCTTCCCCACCTCAAAAGGGTAATACATAGTATTTTCTACAACTACGATTATACCAAAAAAATTGCATCTGCAAAGATTATAAGCATACAAGTAACAATGAATGCAAGGTTTGCTAGAGGTACACATTTTTGCAATATGCTTCACAACAGAAAAGTTGCATATAATATTAAGATTCTACAAGCTTGTAAAGCTGCTGTGATGCATGTATACCATAAAAAGGATGTGTCAGCTCCTCGGCTACGAACTCTTAGCTTCACAAAAACAAGTCTCTCAAGTAGTTAAAAAAAAATATTTTATCTTCTCAACAGACTTTTACAGACTACCTTAGGTATTTTCACAACACCCAATAAACTAATTCAACTTTTCCAAAGCCTAAGACATATACATAAAAATACACACCATCGAAGCAGAGCCTCTTCAACCTACACTAACCATTGACAAAAACACCACACTCTACTAAACAACTCCCTAGTTAAAAAACACCAAAATACTCCCCCTCCAAATAAACAAAAAACCCCATACCAAGTAGTACAGTACACAGATGGAACAACTTCCAAGCCTCTCATAAAATAAAAACTGACATTAGAACCCAGTGAAAGGTTTCCGAAAACATGAAGAAGCAGCATCTCACTGATGAATGGCAGCTTCCTCTTCCCAGTCTTAGTAACACACCAGCACATAAGTGCTTCCCTAGCCTAAGAAGCTTACCACCACATTTCCTCTCCCACACAAGAAGTTACTCAAGCACTTTGCTTTAACTTCTAGATGCAGATCCTTATTTGAGACTATTTACCAAAAACATACCTTAAATATATTTAAGCATAAGAGGCTACCAATACAAACTGCCAGGGCCCAACCTAGGCATCCAAAATAGCACAAAATAACTTTGAGATCAGAGGGGGAAATGCTCGTGACCCCCATATTTAGGTTGCCAAACTCTCCCACTACAATTTTCCTAAACATTTTAATAATATTTTAACTACTTCAGTGTTTAGAAGTAGTATTGAAGATCTCAGCAAGATTTAAGTCCTTGACAGAGAGAAGCATGTTTTTCAGCTGTCCCACAGAACTACAGCTAACACTGATTAAGTTGTGCACAGACAACGTCAAGTCACTATTTGTGTATTCCTCAGAAAAGTATCAGAAGCATACAAATACCCAAAACATGTAAGTTCCCTGTAAGACTTGGCTTGTGAACCCTGCAGCATTATACAATTATAAACACTTGATTGCTGCCACAATTATGACTGAAAGAAATCAAAGGCTGGTGCTCCATCTAAGGGTAAGTCTACCTTGTATCTCTAGACCTCATGCAAGGTTCCAGCACCCAGTTCTCTACAGCAGCACTAGATCTGACTATTCTAACTTCTATGCCCACCACACCCCCATTTACAAAGCCACGTCTTGCTTTCAGACAAGTGCAGGAAAGTGCTGAAGACTGAGGTTACAGGCCACTGATTACAGAAGTTACTGTCTTACTGTCACCTATCATCACTTGCAGCAACAGAACTGTACAATTAAAAAAACACACTAGCTAAAAATATTCTACAGGTTATTTTGGAAAAGCTAGGTTGATCACATCTACAGATAAACATGCTATTTCTGCTATCTGTGAATTTCACCTCACTACTCCCATGCAACAGTTTTTTTGGCACCTAAGGTAACTTACCCAAAGCTTAGACGTTTATTACTGCTATATATTTCTACCATTTTGCTTAGTGTTTTTCAGAAACAATAAGAGCATCAGGCTGACTACATCAGTTGACACAGTGATTCACCTTAGCTTTCTGCTCATTAACAGATGTTGTCTGTAGCACACAAATTCAAGACAACAAACAAAATGTTCACTCTTTTAATTTAATATACAGTAACTTTTCAAGTACTGTGTAACAAGAGGCACTTCTCATCACTTGGCTCTCCTCTAAAAGAGATGATCTCTCTCCTACGCAGACCAGAAATCTTTTGCAAGAGCTCGATAAAGTCCTCTTTTCTACAGTAAAAAGAATCAATGAAACCAACATTCCTGTATAACTGACTGGAATTAACATAAATCTGTTTTGTGATTTATACGATGAACAGCTTCACTGTACTATCCCGCCTAAGCACTTTCATGATTCTGGGCAAACAATTGCTGCTAAGTGCCACTCCACCTGCATACCCGCTCCCAGCAACGAGCAATACAAAACCGTATTCCATACTTAAAACAACATTGTCACAAGCACTAAAGTAACTTTTACGCAATCTCATCAAGCTTCAGGCTTTTATGGCAATTTAAATATGAAGAAAACGGAAATGGGGAAACTGCATTTCCATTTTGAGAACTTCAGCAGTCTGTACACGTTTTTACTACAACATTTAGAAAGCATGCGATCTAAAGATTTAAAAACCCTAGGAAACAAAGTAGTTAAACAACATCAGGTATGCTGCTTTACTAGTTACACCTGAAGGAACTGCCAGTTAAAAAA
>NW_010106675.1:0-1127 GCF_000699245.1 Pterocles gutturalis | reverse complement strand
CTCCCTTTTCTCTTTGTTATCTTCAATATTCTTTTTGCTTGTTTCACTCCCTTCCTGATACTCAGCCCAAATAATGTGGTAAGAGACTCCATCCTCAGGTGTCTTCATCTCTGGCAAACTGCCTTCTTATTCCTCATGTCTGTTAGGAGCTGAACTGAAAACTTAAATTTGAACAGTATCCTAATTTTTGAATGCTAGAAAACCCTCGGTCTAAGATGGGGCAGTGATGTTCCTGTAGAAATTCTAACTTTTATAGTATTGCCAACAATGAAATTTCACCAAAGGAGGAGGGAAGATGTAGATATCACACAATATTTTAAACTAATTATTACATGCTACAGTTATGGCAGATCCTAACTTTAATATTAAAGTTAACTGCTTAATGAAAAAGGAATCCCTGTAAAAAGTCATGTAGCTGAATGTCTTCCTGGCAGCACCGGTTTCGCTTCTACTTTTACTCTCCTGTCTCCTCCTAACCTCCATTTCCCTTTTGCTCTTTTTGGTCTTTGAGCTACATAGCCTTGCTATCTTGACCCTCTCCCTCTTTGGTGGCTCACCTTCATAAAGAAAGAAAGAAATAAAGGGTCTAGTAACAAGAAACATTGAAATGCATATTAAAATACCATTCCATGCATGTTAAAATACTTTTCACTGATTTGCAGCATAAGTTCATCCCAACAGAGGTGAGAAATCTGGCCCTTGGTGAGTACTTTGGAGAAACTGTCAGGAGCTGCCAATCTTATACAATGTCTCTACATATTCAAGTAGAAAAGTGATGTAGGGGAAAAAGATCAAACTGGCATCTGGGTTTGGGATCGCATTTTCACCTGTCTTTCTGTTTCTGATTGCACATTAACTCATGTTTCTTACATTTAATTTCATCCCACTTCTTCTTGAGTGAACAGGAGTGTGCCATACATTACAACAAGAGCTAAGTATTTTGCAAACGTTTCTTCCTTCTGCTACCTTATCCCTTCCCCTCATAATATAATTAAACACAATTAAGAAACTATCAGAAACAATGTATTGTCATTAATGGGTAAACCGGCAATTTTGGTATCATAGTCCTGGAAATGTGTCAACTCTAGAAAACCAAGTGTGAAGCATCTTAACTCTAAGGTACCTCT
>NW_010106674.1:5184-5467 GCF_000699245.1 Pterocles gutturalis | reverse complement strand
AGAGAGAAAGCCCACCCCCGCAGCATCCGCACCCCGGTGGGGACTGCGCTCGCTTCTAGCCCCGTCTTTGCTAAAAGCGCTCCCCGAAGAGATTATTGCGCCGTCATTTATATCTGCGCTTACAATATCTGAGTATTAAAGGCAGAGAGCGACGCAAATTACAACCGGATCTTAAAATCCGCCCCTCCTCCCCCGGCAAATAAATAAGTAAAAACCAGAGTGGTTCCACATCATTGTTGGCTCCAGGGGCCAAATTCTGCTCTCGTTTACCTTTGCGCAACTC
>NW_010106674.1:4818-5144 GCF_000699245.1 Pterocles gutturalis | reverse complement strand
CGGCGCCACGTATGGCAGTCGTTCTCCTTAAAAGCTTGAAAACAGAAAGCTGACTTCAGCCAGCTAAAACCATTTAAAAGGGGTTGGACAGATCCTGAGGGAGAAGGCGGCAAAGGAAAGAAAAAAAAAAATCCTGTGCTGAGGTGAGACAGCTTTGAAAAGCATCTTTCTTCAGGGACTGACTCCCTGCGCCAGGCAGCCCGGTTATTAAGAGCTGCGTGCAGATGTGCCGCTGTGTTTCCAGAGATGGAGTATCTCCTAAACCTTCTGTGAAAGGGTGTGATGTGTGATGGAGAGACGTTTCGTGGCTAGAGGTGGTGTGAAGG
>NW_010106674.1:0-4737 GCF_000699245.1 Pterocles gutturalis | reverse complement strand
CTCGGGGGCTCCCCCTCCCCGGCACCCGCGGGGCAATCCTGCGGGAAAGGCAACCCGCCTTCCCCCCTCCGCCCTCGCATTCCTCCCCTTCCTGAGATCAGAAGTTACAGACCCAAGCGGAGGCATGAGGATCCCGCATAAATTGCAAGCGTGTCGCTGCCCAGAAGTGAACGGATTTAGGAAAAGCGATGTGCGAGTCTGGTGCCGGACCCGCAGGGTACGAGACAGCCGGGCCCCGGACAGGGTAGTCGTTGCCGGGTCCTCAGCTGATGCTGCCGCTGCTGCTCTGGGTGGCAGTTTCCAGCCGGTGCTACTGCATGTTTGAGGGATCTCCTCAACAGTTCTCCTCGCATGCTTGCATTTGTAAAAAGTAAAGCGAGAACGGCATCAACACGGGTGAGGGTATCCCAAATGCCAAGGAATTCCCATCCCCCTTGACCCTCCTCCTTATTTCTAATACCGGTTTTTAACTATGTATGTCAGGACACAGAGAAGATATCTTTATTTTTTTTTTAATCTATTTTACACCAGCACTTCTCTTCCCTTCAGAAAAATTATAACATGAAATTATTTTAGGGACTGAATGGGGAGGAATCAGCGCTACCTGGGACTGGTGTAAACGAATTTTGGGGCTATTACTCTCTTCCTTCCACATGCACCCATTCCAGTTATCCGTGAAAAGGGAAGGGCAAACTACGAAAATGAGAGCTGGGTGTTCCCGCGGGGAACAGCCCCCGCTGTGAGGTGTGTGTGGCGGCTGGCAGCAGTGGAAGAAGGGGAGCGATGGGGAGGAATCAGCGCTACCTGGGACTGGTGTAAACGAATTTTGGGGCTATTACTCTCTTCCTTCCACATGCACCCATTCCAGTTATCCGTGAAAAGGGAAGGGCAAACTACGAAAATGAGAGCTGGGTGTTCCCGCGGGGAACAGCCCCCGCTGTGAGGTGTGTGTGGCGGCTGGCAGCAGTGGAAGAAGGGGAGCGATGAGTTTCCTTGAAGGGGATCAAGTACCCAACAGCCGCTGGGGGAAGGAGGGTCCATGAAGTACGAAGAGAACTAGGTACCTCGAAAAACAGGTGTTCAAATGGTTCAGTATTTCCACGAGCGTTCTGTTTTCTCTGCTGAGGCTTTACCTAGTGGCTCATTTCACCTTCAGACCCGGAGATTTTATTGCATCAGGTCGGTTCGGGAGTTAGGTTACAGAGAGACCCTCCGAGAGACGAGAGCCCCGGGCTCCGTCTCCCGGTCCCGGGAAGGAGCAACCTGACCTGCGGAGGAGAGAGAAGGTGTAAAAAACACCCCGCGGGTCGCTCCGCATCTCCCTCCCAGCGGAACGTGGCAAATTGCAAATTATAGATTCAAAATCTAGCTTGGCTGAGTTATAATTTTCCAGACATCCTATTTGTGAGAAGAATCATGTGAAGTATTCTTACTGCCAGCACAAAAAAAAAAAAAAAAAAAAAAGCAGTTTATTTTTCCCTTTTTCATTAGCTGATTCAATGCAAGAAGACTTTTTTTTTTTTAGATAAGATTTTTTTTTTTTTTTTGTATGTGTTAAGCATCACTACCCTAATGCCTAAAAGTAACGCTTGTGCTTCGGATCTCCGCAGCCATGCTGCAAAAAAGGTCCCGATCCAAGCCCCATCTAACGAACTTTCTTCCTAAAGGGCAGGTTTTGTTCACCTAAGAAAACAAAAATCGATGCTGGTGTAGGTGGGTAACCTTCAGATTTTCCGCTCGGAGGGGAAGTGTTTAATTGACCTTGTTTGGAGTGACTTTAACAAAAGCCTGCGATCTGTATTTTCAGAGATCAGTAAAAGCGCAGAAGCAAATCAAGCACTCTTCTACTCGGTAATTTAATGTTAATCCTGCGTGGGCAGAGGACGAGACCGTCGAGCCCCGCTCATCTCCTACAAGTGCGCACAGGGAAAGTGATGTGTCGTTTCTCATTATGCTGGGCCCGAGCCTGGAGCTTTTCCTAGCCACACTCGAGGTTCAGACGCTCCCAGATTTTGTCCACAAACCAGCCAAAACGTAATGACAGCAATCATTTCACGGCTTCTGCAGTTTGGCGCTTTGACAGCACCTCAGCTGTTTGGAAGGTTTCCTGTATGGCACCTGCACAGATTAAATGAAGCTTTCATGTGCCTCAAAGACATATTCAGGGGGAAGAAAAGAAACTGGTGAATGGGAAGGTTCACTGGTCCCTCTCAGCCCGTTAGGAAAGTGGGATTTCTGTCAGAGCTGGACGAACCTCGACAATTTTATTCTTGCAACACGTAATGACTCTTCTTAAACCGTCTAACGTTTCTTTCAACACAAAATGGAATTAGATAATATTTAGTGTGTGGATTTAATCTTAGCCCCATAGGAAATCTCAACAGAGATGCTCTATAAAAGCATTAATCTCTTATCTTGATCTAGTTCAAATTATAATGAATCCTACTTACATATGTGCTATAAAAACAAATCCTACAAGAATTTAATCTATACTTTATCGGTCTGCTATTGTAGCCCTTTATCAAATTTAGGAAGGGCTTGAAAGTTGGGCCGTGGGACTCAAAGCCCCGTGCTGTTTGACACTATCAGGAAGAAGAGGTCTACTCCTAAAGATGCTTGTCGGATCCGATTTTTGCTCCGCACTTCGTATGTAAGAGTGGGATCCAGCTTTCCACTCCGGAACATTGAAAAGACAGGCACAGCCTTCCTTTGCCTTCAGCCAGAGATGGCGAGGCTCCCGGGGAGGGTCTGTCCCACCCACCTTCCCGGGGGGACAAACCTACGTCTGAATCAGCCGAGCCGGGCTGGTGCTTCAGCAGCTGGATCTGGTCTTTGAAATCCAAATCCTCTCCGCTGCCCCCCGGCCCGCTCCGCCGTGCTTTCCAACAAATTATGGAGATACACGTAAGGCAAAATAGAGATACCACTCTTTATATCAAAGAAATAGACGCCTTTAGGTGAAAAATACGAACTTCAACAAGAAGTTCCCTAGTATGTTAAGCAGTATGTTATAGGCGAACATTTGCTTCTTCTCCTCTCCCCGAGGAGTTATTTCCAGGGAGGGGGCTCCCCCAAAGGTGGATTGAGAGTTTTAAGTATAGAAATCTAACTAAATAAAACTAATTTTTTACTTTTCATTATTTTTTACCAACGACCCCTTCTCGCTCTCCCATCGCGAACCGACTGAGAGCTGAGCATCAGCAAACGAGCGAACCCAAAGAAAAGCCCTCCTTTGCAAGTTACGCGGTCTTCCCTGCTGGCAGTTTGATTAATACTGGGACAATTCCGAAAATATACGGGCAACATTGCCGGAGCGACCCCGAGGCTCTGAATGTATCGAGGGGCCTGAAGAGTGTGTGTGGGGGGGCTGCCTTGTCGTCTCAGATGAATTGATTTCTTCTAAGGCATGAAATATGGGTCGACATTCTGGTTTCTAAGCACGAAGCTAAAGGAAGGTGTGAGACAGAAGGGATAGGGGCTAAGAAATAGATCCTTGTTCAGGTTGGAGGTACTAATAAACGGATGCATTGAGCTGCTTTGACAGGGACTGCTGGTTTTCAAGGCTAGCTCGTTTGAAAGAACTTGTTGGGTTTGGCTTTTTTTTTTTTTTTTTTTTTTTTTTTTTCTCTCAATGCGATTTGTGCTAGATCCGACTGAAAATGTGTAATTCAGCGATACTGAAAGCCACAGAGCAATTTTATTCCGGTCTTTCTGCGCCCGGCTCTGTACAGTCTCAGCCTTATTTTGTCGTTTGCTGAGAGCTGCCTATATCTTTTGAAATTCTAGTGTGCATTAAGGAGCATCTATCCCCGAGTCTTTAGACTCTGCCCTGCTTACCAGAAACGGCTACACGAATACAAAAAAGGACTTAGTGGTTAACCGATATGCTGCTAATATTTCATCCACGGGCCTCCTCCTCCCCTTTTAAAACTTCAGCCCTTGGAAAAATAACATATTTTAAGCTTTCCACACAAATATTGATATTGGCAAATAAAATCAGCCCCCAGCCTACGGTTAGAGACAGTCTTCTTTTTGTTTCTATCCCCGGCAATCAAAATTAAGCCACTGTATTACAAATTGCTTCGAAAGTATTTCATTTTTCCTGACAAAACCCGTACCTGGCATATGTCACCGCTGGAGAGCTTTTCCCCAGCCCGTTTGTGCGGAGGCTCTTTCTAGAAGGTATCCGGCAGCGATGGGCGGTGGGAAGGGTGCATGACCCAGCAGAAAAATCACTTATTTGTGCTGCGTTTGTGCCGGGGCAAGGGGGCTCTTACCAAGCAGTCAGGTAAAGTGGAGGCGGTGTAAACGTGAAACCTGACTTCGCCTCCCGCTTGCAGGGAAGGAGGTACCCGGGAAGAGAAGGCAGGTCGCCCCCCGGACCACTTGACGCTACAGCCAGCGCAACCCTCCAGAACAGGGACAAATCCTTCCCGCACCGCCCTGGTCCAGGATCTTGTGAGTTTAACCCGAGGCTGCACATCGGGTGAACGCAACGGCCTCCCGAGACTTTACCTGCAATTAAAAGCGAATGAAAACGCCACCGACACGAAGGGGCTGCGTAAAGCGCAGCTCCCCGCGGGGCGGCGTAAAGCTCAGCTCCCCGGTGGTGGCTTTTATTCGGGCAAAAGTCACACAGAAATCGAGGGTCTTGAACCCGCAATGAAGAACGAACCCGTCGCTCGTAAAATGGGAAACGAATGAATGTATGCAAGGGTTTCCCAGACACAGACCCCT
>NW_010106673.1:2690-8926 GCF_000699245.1 Pterocles gutturalis | reverse complement strand
GTCCCCGGGCTCTCGTTAGCCACGGCCCCGCCCCTTTGGGAATTAAAGCAAGGAGTAGTTAGTTGTACAATGCCACATGCCTGTAGGGACCCTGTTTGGCACGTCCTGAAAGCAGATTGCAAGTCTCACCAGCTGCAATCTTTTTGTTCGTTTGGTAAGAATTACAATTTAATTTCTAATGTAGGAATTTTTATCAACACCATTTTTATTAATGATTTTTAGGATTCTATGCTCTTATGTCCCAAACAGCACCTGTTGTAGCAAAAAAAAAAATTAAAAAAAAAAAAAAAAGTGAGCACCCCTTTACTCATGGCGGAGCCTAATAATAAACCTAGCAAATGCATTACTTTCACTACTAATAAGCAGAGAGTAGTCTGAAAAAAAAAGCTTCTCTTTGCAATCAAAGGACAGCAGTAGTGCTTTACTCAGTTCCAGCAAGGATTTCACAGCACCCAGCTATGCATCACCTGGATGCAGGAAAAAATACCAGAAGCCCATAAAGCCCATGTTTCATATGTAGATGTAGTGTTTCACGGTCACTCAAATAGAAGTGAAAAAGTAAATTAAACAAATGCTAGCTGTAGTTACAGAAACAGGATTCAAAATAAGTTGGGAAAAGAGCTACCAGGTATAGAACAAAATAAATGCCTGGGAGTAGGTGTGGATGGGAAGGCAGTCTTTGCAGGGGCTCTTCTAGAAATGTGCTCACAGCTTCAGACCAACAATGGTGCGTGAAGCCTGCCTGGACCAGGTTGGTCTGTCCTGCACAAAACTGTGAACCCCAAAGCTTGGAATTCTTTGCAGAAACATCCCCGCTGGCATTTCAGCGATGTCTCTGATGCTGCCTCCCAGCGGAGGGGCAGCACTGACGGTGCCGGTGTTTCAGTGCTTATGCTAACGGGTAAATGTGGGTGTCATGGTCTTCCGTCAGCAAGAAGGCTGTGGGCAAGGTGAGTTCCTGGGATGGTGTTCACCCAGCTCTCCAGCCATATACACAGGGAAGAGCAGCCTTCAAGGGAAGGGCAGTGGCAGAAATAAACTCCTGTGGATGTGCTTCGCTTTGTTAGGTAACACAGTCCCCTCGCAGAATAGAATCATAGAGTCATAGAATAGTTTGAGTTGGAAGGGACCATGGAGGTCACCTAGTCCAACCCCCCTGCAGTGAGCAGGGACACCTTGCAGCAGATCTGGTTGCCCAGAGCCCCATCCAACCTGACCTTCAATGTTTCCAGGGACGGGGCATCTACCACCACCCTGGGTAACCTCAGCATAAAATATTTCTTCCTTATATCTAGTCTAAACCTCTCCTCTTTCAGTTTAAAACCATTCCCCCTTGGCCTATTGCTACAGGCCCTGCTAACAAGTTCATCCCCATCTTTCTTATAAGCCCCCTTTAGGTACTGAAAGGCCACAATCAGGTCTCCTCGGAGTCTTCTCTTCTCCAGGCTGAACAACCCCAACTCTCAGCAGGATGACATTCAAGACTATTTCCCTGATCCTTGCAGCATGAATAAGAAGGATGGGGGAGTATCTATGTGCAGGTTGTTGTGCCATACCTTAAGGTTATGACATTTGTTTCCCCTTCCAATCTTTCTCAGTTTCTCCTTTTTTAGAAAAGCAAAACAAAAAAGCCCCTCGAAATCCCCCCAAAAACCATAGTCCCATGCTGGCAAGTAAAGTCCTACCTGTTTCCAGGCACAGGCCAAGCTCTTGTCATTCACCCCTGAACGACAAGAAGGCCCCCCTGAGTAACTGATCCTTGTTTTATTTCTGTTGGCTGCAAAATTAAGTGGAATTGCATTGATGGAAAGGAATTGGGAATATGAAATTAAAACCTTCATGTTTAGAACTGCACAATAAGGTCCTCAAACGCGCGAATAGTTCTGTCAGTCTCAGGGGCCACCTGAGAAAGAACTAAGGTCATAATTTAAAACAGGGTAGTTAAGCTACATTAAACCCTCTATAGATCTTATTTTAAATGGCTTAAATTCAGTTTACCTTGAAGAATTCTTACAGGCTGAACTATAAAGCCAGGTACATTATTTTCTTATTTCCTCCCTCTTCTCAATTTCAAATACTCACAACTAGAGGCACATTTGTTAGATTTAAATTATTAATTTTTTTTTGTTCCTGTCCTGCACCTCAGGCAAGAAATTCTTCTTAGATAAAATATCAGCACAAGCTGGCAAAAATTTTACCCAGCCAGTATCTCATTTCTCATCTAAGCGCAACTGTTGAAGACAGACTGTACAAGCCATACCAGGCAGAACCCCAACCGCGAGAGCTACAGCACTTAAATAGCTACAACCCTTCTGAGCCCTTGAGTAGGCATGGGTCATCCCTCTCCTGTCAATGATCCCCCAGTGGCATCCCAACACGGTACTGCCTATCAAAGATCCCCAGATCAGTGCTGAAGTGTGATGAGGAAGGTGGTTATTTCTACTCCAGTCCGTTAGGGAGAGTGGAGAATTGTTTAGGAGATTGGAACCTGCCTGGCTGGGTCCTCCATGGAGCACACAGGGCAGGACCAGCACGTTAAACCACAGGGCCAGGATACTGCTGGTAAATGAGCAAAGAGCACACTGGTCCGGTTTGAGATGTTGCTTTTTCAGATTTGTAATAGGACCACAAATCAGGCAGGAAGAAATGTAAATTGGAAACAGAAATGTCATTGTCAGTCACATCTCTCAAGTATGAAGTGGCTGAGGCAGAGAAGGGACCAGATGGCAGGCTTTGAAAATTGGGTCTGGAGATGGGGAAACCAGCAGGGGATCAGGGGAGAAGAGAAACCTTTGCAGCTGGATTTCTTTTCCCCTGTGTTTGTTTCTCAGATCCAAGAAATTTTGTGTCTTTTTCCCCTTTCCTGGCCAAGAATTCATTAGATTCCCTAATCTGCTAGGGATTACATTCATTACAGAAAAATGTGTTTGGTCTTTCCTTGGTTTTTCTTTCTTTCTTTCTTTCTCTTTTCTGTCCTCTATTTCTTTCTGTTTCTGCTTCCATTCCCTCTCACTAGTCATCTTCCCTATTTTTCTTTCCCGTAGAGATCTGGATTTCAGAAATCCGTACTGATAGAATAGAGCTGTGCAGATATCATGTATCAGCACAGCTTGCTGTAGACTCTCTGTCTTCCCCAGAGGTTCTTGTGTTTGGGAGACAATGGTCTGAATGACTGGGGTCACTTGTGCTAGATGACTTCCCAAGATTAGCTGATTTTCAGCTGTAATTGTTGTGATTCCCATAACTTTTGCTATAGTCCCATTCTGTACTACAGATAAAGATGTGTTTCATGGTGAAGCATCCCAGAAAAAAAATGAACTGTATTGCAGATTTATTGCTGGTCACTTAATTCTGATGTTTCGATCCCCTCCTGTGTTTTTCCCCCATAGATTTCAAGAATAAAAATGCAAGTGTTCTTGGCTCAGCTTTTTTCAAGCCCTGACAATTGCATTTAAAAAAATCAACGAACAGGGATATTACATCATAAAATATTGTATAAAGGTAAAGGTAAGGTTGCTACATCCTTTGTAGATAATGTGTAATGTATACACTTAGTTCCTTGCTTAAGCTCTAAAGACCAAGTTTTTTTCCATTCTTTTGAAATGTAAGACTTAAAGGTTACGGTGGGGGCAAACATGTCTATTTTTAAGAATGAGTGGGCAGTTAGCAGCAAATGACTTCCATGTTGTGTTTGAGGTAACCTTGGGTGGTGCACAGGTCTTGCCTTTTTTTTATTCGGGTGCATGCTATTTTTGTTACTTGCTCCTGTTCTCAATTCTCTGGCCTCTGCATCAGGAACAGAAAATTCACTCTTTTCTTTGCAATACCTGGAACAAATCTACAGGAGTTACTGAATAACATTGAATAGCCTGACCAGACCTGTATGTACCCAATGAAGAACATTGGGTCCCATTTGAAAATTCCCGACTATACATTGATACGTCTATTCCTGGGTAATCAGTCACCCAGGAGATACTACACACAGGGATGCAATGCTGTTTCCTTATCCAAAGAAACAGAAAAATACATGAGGGTCAGCAGGCATGTAATTTATAAATACATAAAGTGCTCTGTCCTGCCTTGGGCTAGTGACTCATCCAGCCCAGGCACCCATGGGCAGTGACTGGTACGGCTTGTATGGTCTATCTTTGACAGTTTTGCTGAGATTACAAACAGGATACTAGCTGGGTAAAAATTTTTACCAGCTTTTGTTGAGATGTTATCTAAGAAGAATTTCTTGCTTGAGCTACAGGACAGGAACAAGAACAATAAAATTTTAAAACTAACGAATGTGCCTCTAATTGTGTGTATTTGAAATTGAGAAGAGCGAGGAGCTAAGAAAATAATGAGCATCCAGTTCAGGAATCCATCAGCAGGTCAGAGAAACTTCATGCTGGCACACCGAGAGGGCTCACTTTCCGGGGCAGAAGAGCCCAGTCCTTCTGAACTTCTGTTCTCTTTCTAGTTAATGCAAATATTCTTGTTAGTCTTGTAAGTCTCTAGACCTTTTCTGGATCCTTTTAAGCTCTTGACAGGATTTTATTTAATGACTATGAATTTCGAATTTATTTCGTTAAGGTAGTAAAACACTCATCTGTTTTAAACATGTTGCCTTTCACTTTCTTGCATCTTCCCTTGCTCTTCAATAAAACAGATATCCTGATTTTCACAATAATAGACACAATCATATGTGAATCTGCCATATACCCACCTGTTCTTTTATTTAATTTCTTACTGGAATTAATTAATTAGCATAGCTGCACCTTTACAATTTATGTAACAAACATGTGAAAGACATTTCAATGTTAAGAACTTCTGGGAACTTTGCTATTTTCATCTTTTTCATGATTTGTTGGGCTAAACTTTTATATTTCTTTGGACACAAAGTATTTTTAGTCAAATATTTTTCTTGCAGATGGCTCTATTTCTGTGAAATCTTAATAAAGCTTTGTTTAGGATTGCATGGAAAGAAATAGTGTGGTTGAAATCGCAGAGAATAGAATGCAGTTAAAAGAGGAATGAAAACTGAAGCTGTTTAGCTTTGGCTGAACTTGAAAATCACGTTTCCTGTTTGGGACCATTCTGTCAATAAATCAGAATTCTTTCATTGTTATAGAAACCTCATGCAGACTTTTTCATACCCTTATGTCACTGTCTGAAGCACGATTTGCTTTTGGAATATTTCATTACAAAGAACTGAAATGCTTCTTCAAATCCAAAAGAAAGATTTGAGTATAATTTTAATCATAAAAGAAATATTGTCCAGAAACTCAACAGTTTTCAGTGATTTTTACAGAGAAGACACCCAAACTTTATAGTTTCTAATGGCATATGAAACTGTGGGTAGGGCACACGCTTTTTGTTGTAATGTTTGTGATCAATGACACTATCTTTTTGGTGCCATCCCAATCCCCTGCCCGTTTTATGCAGGTTTTGTCTGTTGATCTTGAAGATAAGCACCTCAAGTTTCCACGGAGGTGAAGGGCAGGGGCTGAGGAAGCTGCACAGCTCGGAGCAGCATTGCGCTGCCGTGTTCTCAGGGTAAGTTCGACACGGGATGCCCTTGTGCTCCAAGCTGCACAGACTTGTCCTAACATGGGGAGGCATTTAGTAGAACTATCGAGTACAAGCTAGGACTCTTTTTGGTATGTTTGTGGAGTATGGCATTGCAATTGTTAACACAAAATTTGGGCTTTCTTGCTGGACAAAATATTTGTGTGAAATGAAGCAGCTACTTATTACAACACATTTATGGCTCAAACGGGCAGCAAATTGGAGGAGAGATTCAGAAACGCCACCACCTCTGCACTGACAGATTTTCTGGTTGTAGAATCACAGACTGGTTTGGGTTGGAAGGGGCCTTAAAGCCCATCCAGTGCCACCCCCTGCCATGGGCAGGGACACCTCCCACTAGCCCAGGTTGCCCAAAGCCTCATCCAGCCTGGCCTTGAACCCCTCCAGGGATGGGGCATCCACAGCTTCTCTGGGCACCCTGGGCCACTGCCTCACCCCCCGCACAGGAAAACATTTCTTCCTCACATCTCATCTCCATCTCCCCTCTTTCATCTTAAAACTGTTCCCCCTTGTCCTGTCCCTGCACCCCCTGATCCAGAGCCCCCCCATCTCTCCTGTAGCCCCCTTTCAGCACTGGGAGGTGCTGGAAGGTCTCCCCGGAGCCTTCTCTTCTCCAGGCTGCACACCCCCAACTCTCTCAGCCTGTCCTCACACGGGAGCTG
>NW_010106673.1:0-2647 GCF_000699245.1 Pterocles gutturalis | reverse complement strand
GTCTTTTTGATGTTGGGGGCCCCAGAGCTGAACACAGCACTCCAGGGGGGGTCTCACAAGAGCAGAGTAGAGGGGGAGAATCTCCTCCTCCGACCTGCTGCTGATGTTTCTTTTGATGCAGCCCAGGACACAGTTGGCTTTCTGGGCTGCAAGTACAATTTGGAAAAGTATATTTTTGTTTCCCCTGATCACTTTGTTGCTCCCTCTAAGCATGCTGCTCCCATAATCCTTATTCAGGCTCTGAAGGTCTGTCCCGCTTGGCTGCACTGATCCATTACACTGGGCACCTTGGACACGACTCAGGTTTTTTATTTCCAGCAAGCTGCAAGGCATTTCCTCAAGGCTGCTGTGAATCTACCTCATGAGGACAGTCTCCCAGAGGCAGTCAATAGCAAAGTATATTTTGGGAATCCCAGTCCAATGCCCCAATCATAGGTCTTTGCAAAACTCAACTGTTTTTTAATAAATAAATAATTCTGGTAAGTTTAGCATACTGCCAAGACAATGTACCAGCCGTGTGGTTTGTGTCTGTAGGTTTTGGGTCAGTTTATGCAGAGGCTGAGCTGTTGGTTTAGTATATATCAATAGTCCCTTAGATTAGGTCCTAAATTTAAAACACTCTCATGATCACAGGTAAAGGCAGACAGATTAGAGAACTTTGCTCCACCACACTATATATTCTTACAGAATCCACAGTGCAGAATCGTGGGAACCAAAAGGTCCCACGAGACAAAAGATGGAGTTTCAGTGCATGGAGCACCCCAAAGTGCCTCAATCTGCTGGAAAGGAGCTTCTGTGTTTTACCCACGGACAACAGTCCACCTCCACCACGCAGCTGCGCTGGAGCCATTGCAACGGTAAAAGTGAACTAGCTCCTAAAATTGATGAGATGTGCCTTACGCAAAGAAATTAAGGGGCGAGGCATCCCTTCAGTGGAGAAACATCTGCCAGAGGTACGGGACGATTTGTGATGACAAGGGGCTGGTGTTTTGCTGTCTCAAGGCCCAGCAAAAGCATTCCCAGCTACCGCGGAGTGACAAACAGGCAGGAAGGAAGAAAGATGCACAAAATGAGAGGATCTGTAGCAATGGGCAGAGCACAGCTCTGAAGAGGCACTGTGTTACAGTTGTGCAGTTTTCTCAGGACAAACTATGCGGCCAAGAAAGAGCTCATTCCTTGGGTCAAAGACATAAGCCTTGCATGCACAGCCAACAGTAAGTGCTGTATATTTCCCTGTAGCTGTACGTATGTCTACCTGTATGTGAATACATGAATGTAAAGAATGCTGAAGTCATGAAATAAGCTCTAAGATAAGATTTGGTGTGAGACGTGGAAGGAAAATAAAATGAGAAGTAGCCAACAAAGCTTGCAAAATATTTTCATGCTTCCACAGCATCAAAGCATCATGCAGTTCCCTGTCATCACAATGAATGTTCCCATTTTCCCTAGTACCAAACCAACTGCAAGATTTTCTACTCTGCTGGGGAATAAAGAAGAAATCTCCTAAAGCTACGGCCAAGTATGTGATTCTCAAAGACAGATGACAGTTACTAAACATTTCTCTAATGAACTGTAGTGGTCCTGTTGATGAAGACACAAGCTTTATTGGGCTATAATAGAGTAATAAAAATGAGCGAGTTCTAAAAGTTGTGTTTTATTTTGCTACCCTAAATGCTCATGCAGAGCATGATAAATGATCTGACAAATAAAATTCTTTTTCTTGCAGGGGACACATCCTGCCTGGGAGAGGTCTCTATATCAGCCTGAGGAACATTTGCTAAAGAGCTAGAGCCCATGAGGCAAAAAGGTGAGTGCTGCTTCTACATCTGTTTTGGTATGCTCTTTTTGAGTGTAAAGTCTGTACAAGCCCCCGAAGATGGAGTGGTTTCATCTGTTTTCCTTTGGGAAGCACAAACACCGCAAGCTGCTGGGGCAGGATGGTTTCTGGGTCCACCGCTCTGCGGCCAGGTAAGAGACCAGCCTCCGGGGAGGAGGAGATGGCTCACTATGACCGACTCAGCTGTGTACTGTTGTGACTAATCCACGAGGCTGCAACTCCTCCTAGCTCACTTACAAAGTGGGTAAATCACAGCATCCCTTTAAATCTCAAAAGCGTGCTTTTTGTTTCCTCCCACCCTTCTCTGTCCCGCAGCCGAGGTTCCCCCTGGGGAGGGGGGGTTCAGGCCCTCTCGAGCTTTGGTTTTGGTTTCCTTTGAGGTTGAGGTTAAGGTTAAAGCCGACATCCAGCAACAGCTTCTTTGTTTAGCGGGTGTTGAAAGGCATTGTTCTGCACTTGGCTGACTTTCTGGGAAAAGTATTGCTGTTGTTTGCTTTGTTGTCTTAACTGCTCCTTGGTAAAAATCAAAATAGAGAAAATTGGTGTCAAGGATTGTATTGGGTTTGCGTGGCAACCTTGTGGTAGTGGCGGGTCTACAGGGGTGGCTTCTGTGAGAAGCTGCTAGAAGCTTTCCCCATGTCTGAGAGAGCCAATGCCAGCCAGCTACAAGAGAGATCCACTGCTGGCCAAAGCTGAGCCCATCAGTGATGACCCTAATGCCTCTGCGATAACAGATTTAAGAAGGGAAAAAAACCACTGCACAACAGCAGCCAGAGGAGATGAGTGAGAATATGGGAGAGAAACAACTCT
>NW_010106672.1:0-449 GCF_000699245.1 Pterocles gutturalis | reverse complement strand
CACAAGGCAGAGCACCGCGGGGCCTTCGCTGGCGCGGTGGCTCCGGCAGAAGCGGACCAGGAGCTCTCACTGGCAAAGCATTTCCTCTGCGCGCAGACTCGGGAGCCGCACAGACATTCCTCTGTCCCGCAGAGCGTGCCACCCCAGCTGTGCCACACCTGGCCATGCCCGAGCACTGGGGACATGCTTCGTGCTCAACAGTGTCCCCACGGTGCCATCCTGACTGGTGCACATGGGGTACTGGGGACAAGCATCCCTGGGCTCGCATGGCCGTGGCTGCTGGTGGCACTGCCACCCCGGACAGGGCTCATCCTGGGCACGGCTCATCCTGGACAGGGCTCAGCCGGGCGCGGGCTGTGCCCAGCGCTGCTGACTGCTCTCCTCCCCGGTGGGAGAGCAAAGCCGGGCTCAGCGTGGGATTTACCGGCTCTGCTGGCTCTAACCTCTGG
>NW_010106671.1:0-39377 GCF_000699245.1 Pterocles gutturalis | reverse complement strand
CACGCCTCTCGCCGGAGCAGGATCTTGAACACCCGTTGTTGGTGTTGCTGAAGTTTCTCATATCATTTCCCCTCCCCCCTCCCCAGGTTTCCCCTACCCCTGAGTGCTCAGCTCAGACCCAGAAATCCTCCCGCTGGAACTTTTCTCTAGCTGTGCCCATACATTTATTTTGGGGCATAATCAATCCTTTTCGTACGCTGGTTTTCTCCTGCCAACAGAGGCCACGCACTGCTTCAGCGGAGTTGTCCTTGTCCCTGTGTGTCAGCTCAGCGGTGGCCGACAAACCTCATCCATGTTATCACACATCCCGTGTGCCCGATGCATCGCAAAGAACACTTACCTCCACATTCCTGGGCATTTTATGGGGAATACATCCATGCATTTTCCAAAGGTTGGATTTAAAGAGTCAAAGCCGCAGCAGAGTGTCCGGCCTGCAGCCCTGCTGGGGTGTTTCTCAGCCTCATCTGAAAATGACGCTCTGACACCGAATGTTGCTCCTGGAGTCGGTTTCATATGGATGGGGATGGTTCCAACTGCAGGTCTATAGGGGCAGATTGAGATACATTCTGTAGGGTCAGATTGAGACATCCTGCACCTCATCCCTGCAGGAACCTCTCCCTTCCCACCTGAGCCACCGGTCAGAGCACTCCAGGCCAATGAATCCTTCAAACAAAACCCCACTTTTCTTTGAAATTGGGGCATAAGTAGCTTCACCGTCATTCCAGCAATAGTTATTCCTACAGGCAATTAAAACACCCAGCGAACCAGTGGCTGGTCAGAAGGCAAAGGTCCTTCTCACTGCGAGATCCCAGTAGATGAAGCAGTTAAGAAGAACTCAGGCCAATTTATTTCGTGATAGATAATGATGGGAGTTCTCACCAGGGATCTGTAATTTTCTGTTGATGAAAACCTGCCTTTTCTGATTTGCAGGGTCATCTGTCTTTCTCAACTTCAGGGCTCTTGCCAAATTTGCAGGCAGCCCTGTGAAAGTGCCGTATCCCACAAGAGCCATGTATTTTAATACAAAGTAGTTTGCTTTGCCCTGGAACCAGGAGCGGTTCTCCATGCTGACAATCCATAAAAGACCTAATGACCCATCCGAGGAACATTAACCCACAGCGTGGCCATTCCAGGCAGAGTGTTTGTTTGGTTTTTTGCTCTCCCCTTGCTTGGAAGTCTAATTTCTGGAGAGGATCTTTGGGGGCAGGTTGGATCTTCTGAGCCTCTTAGTGTTGAATAATTAAAAATCAGGTTGAAGGGTGGCTTAGCCTTTAAATTTAAGAGCCCAATTTGTCAATCCAGGCTTTGTTAAAGAGCTGTGGCATGCTCTGGCAGGACCAGCAGCCTGCAATGGCCTCCCAGTACTCCGAAAATTGGCTCCCTGTACCCCAGAAATTGGATCTTTCAGGCAAAACCCCATTATTGCTTTCACCAAGAGCTTGCTAATTTGAAAGAATTTTTGTCTTCTAACTTAATTGGCTCCACTTATAATTTAGTGCCATATAAAAGAAAATTATTTACGCCCCACTGTATTTTCATGATCTATAGTTAACATTTGTGTTTAGCTGGGAATTACGATCTGGCTTCATTTGGTCCCTGAGAAATGCTTGGAAATATTTAAATGCAAAAATAATCTTTTGGGGTCAGAGCCCTTCTGTGCTGCTGGGGATGCAGATGGGACGAGGAGGATCTCCACCACTGCCATTGCAGGGAGAGGATGGAATTTGCGGGTGGGGGCTGATCCTGGCCACCCCACACACAGCCAAGGTGGTTCCTGGGCACATATTACCTCCCAGATCATCTCTCACAGCTGCCATAAGGGTTTGCCATCAAAATGATTTCCCAGCAGCAGCCGAAAGCAAACAGGTTGGTGATGGTCAGGGTGTGGAAGTGCCGGGTGTTCCAGCTGAGAACCGAGGAGGTCATCCCACATGTGACCGGCATCCCAGAGCTCTCACCATCCTGCAGCCAGCACAGAGATAAAAGGTTTTTGCATCTTTCCCCCAAGATCTTCTCTCACTGCCTCTGAAATGGACTTAAAATCTGTTTGTTCAGGGGCTTGTGAGCTCTCCAGCCTTCAGGAGTCCTGTTATGCATTGAAGATCTTCCTTCCCCTTCCCCACTTTTTTTTTTTTTTTTTTTTTTACCCTTGGAGTGCCCTAATTATACAGAGCATTGATTTTACAATGCATTCATGGATTGATTGTACTGCCACGCTCCTCCCACAGGAAACAGCTTGCACACGAGCCCTTTTTGATCTCTCCAAAGTATTCCCTAAGGTGAATCAATGGCTCTTGCATCTTGTCTCTTGCTTTAGTCTAGGGGAAGCTGAAGATGTCTCGTTGCTGAAATGAGCTTCAAGAAAAATATCGGAAAGGAGTAAAAGAGAAGGAAAATGATTCACTTCTTCCCCCAAAGAAAGAGATTATCTCATGTACAGCAAAATACGTTGTTGTTAACATAATGTTCTCATCCAGCTCAGCCAATTACAATCTTGGAGAAAGCCTGGGAACTTCCATATAATTATCTTTAATAAACCGGCCAAGATAAAAGTAATGATATCTTAAGAAACAGAGCGCATAATAAAATATATATCTATATAAAAGCATGAAATGACATGCTAAAATGAGGAGAAAGAGGCAATTTACTTTTTTTATGGCTTTGGCACCTCTGTAACTGAAATCTCGAATACAGCTCTGTTAACCAGACCAAACTTTTAAAAACAGCCCATCTCTTTTAGTCTAAGTGGAGGGCATTAGCTCCCGTTCCTGGCAATAGCCTGTGAAGGGGATAATGGATTAGACTCAGATTCAGGCTGAAGGCTCTAATCCCTGTGTCTTAATGACTGTACAAGCCGCCAGCCCCCACTGCAGCTTTTTTTTTCCCCCCCCGCCAATGCCACAGAGACCCCCAGGAGCATCCAGCCCTTTTTGCATCCCATGCAACCAGATTTAGCAACCCTTGACCTTGAAGAAATCTTCCCAAATTCTGGATTAATTCAGAATTAGCGCTGAGACCCTCGCTGGATATTAAAGGGGCGTTTTTTTTCTGTGAAGGGTTTGATTTCCTCCTGGGTTAATATCAGCGAGGGCGCTTCTGCCCATTAGGCTGCTCGGTATTAATTTCGATCTGTGCAGGGTTCATTTCAGCACGCCCTGCTGCGAGCTCTGCTGATTGCCGTGGCTAACTACCCGCCAGGCATCGCCTCTTTACCACGTGCCAGCAGTGTGCCACCTCCAAGGGGTCCCGAGCCCCCAGTAGGACCCCAAAGCCCTCCGCACACTGCCCCAGCGCTACAGCCCCTGTCAAAACTGAGCAGAAGTTTTGTGCATCCCTTCACTCAGCAGTTTCCAGAGGCAAAGCTGGGAGGATGCAGAGGGGAAGGCAGATCCCTCTGGTTCAGACTCAGCCCAGAGTCGGGGGACTCCCAATTGCAATTTTTAATCTGGGTCTGCCCAAGGTTAGGGTGCTCTGTCCTCCCCTCCCTGCCGTGCTGCCTGCAAGCTCTGCATTGCAGCACGACGTTGGGTTTCTCTCTCGGTTTTCAGGCACACGAACCCCCACCCTGGGAGCAGTGCTGTGCAGGTGTGTAGGTGCATGCAGAACGGGCCATTATTTGTAATATATATATGCACATGAAATATAAAAGCAGGTTATTTCTTACCTGGTGAGCTGAAGGCTCTGATTGCTGGCTTCTATGAAGTATTTAGATCATGCACAAGAGATAACTCATAAGACATAATGTCAATGTATGATGGGAAGCTAGTCTTTATTATCACAGGTGTAAATTTTCACACCTCTGTTATCAATTTTGCAATTATAACTGGGTTTCCTGGTAAAGTAATTTACTACTCGCTACCATATAGGATGAAGAAAATGATCATTTATCCGCCTTCAACTCAATTAAATATTCATTGCTCCCCAAAAAACGGGAGAGAGGAATTAAATCACTTCCAAACTGTTCTCCAGCTTTTTTTTTTTTTTTAGGGAAGAAGAAGTCTGCCTCATAAAAAGCAAACATTTGATGCAAAAAAAAAAAAAAGACAATAGGAGAGTATTACATTCAGGGATGCGGCACAGATTTGGCTCATCAGTCATTTGTGTTGTGGGAGTCCAAAACAGTAATAAAATCAACACAAATCCAGCTTTAGCACTGGAAGAGAGGGCTGATCCTCAAGTCAGATGGAAGCAGCATCATTCCGGCTCTGATTACAGCAGGCAGGTTGTGCTTGGAGAGAGGGGAGCATCACAAAGTTCGTTCTGGCTGGTGGTTTTCAGCGCGGATGAGCAAACACCAAGTAAACACTGACCTTTCCTCGTTTCTGCCTCCTTTGGAACTTAATATTTTGTGCAAGAAATCTGAGATTTCTTTGTTTGCAAGTAGGGATTTTGGTGTTTGGTTGCTTTTGGGCTTTTTCACTTATTTTTCTGAATACGAGCCCATGCTAGACTCGGGGAGAGCTGCCTCCTCCTTCCCACGGGAGCTGGGGCTGTCCACGGGAGCTTCAAGCCGAGCTGTGAGCCTGGTGGCATCTCAGCTCTGCTCCAGCACTGGTAGAGAACTAATTTTTAAGTGTAAAGATAAATATCAGACACTTTCCCAGCACTGCTTCCGGGGCTGAAGCTGGATACTATGGAAGAAGCCAAATTCACAAATGCAAAAGAAAACTTCATCATCCCAATCAGCGTTAATGACTCAGGAGCTGAATTCTCAGCACCTTTCACCTTCTCTCCTGCTTTTCTCCTGTCCTACCTCTGCCCTGTCAAACCCTCTATCATTAAATCCATGATGTTTCATGGCTCCAAAGAGTGCTCCGGTTATTGGCTAATTCTCAGCGAGACTTTTATTCCAAAGGCTTCTCCAACAGCCTGATCATATAATAACAGCTTGCTCATTACCCCGAATATAAATAGTTGAAGTATCCCTCGAGAATGGACACAGCTGGTAGAACTTCCCATATTAGCACCGCATTAATATTTATGGCAGCGCTGCGTAAGTATGCAAAATATTGGCATCGCTCCATGCAAAAGTTTACACATCTGTCACCAGTGCCTCTGCCCCAACATCACGGGCAAGTTAGGGACGGTGAGAGGGGAACCCGCATCCCAGCTGAAATCACCACGAGACAGCTCCAGAGCTCATCCAGCGTCATTTTCTCCATAGCTGAGTCACCCGTTAACATTCGGGGGAGGTGGCGGTCCCCTCACCCCGCCGGTGCCCCCGCGCCAGCATCGCTGGATTTATGGGGGTTTGTTTTGGCTTATGAAGTGAAATATTAAAGGACATGATGAGAACCAGCTAATTGTACATATAACCTTTCAGATGTCTCGGACAGGATTCCAGCCTTCACCTCGGGTTATAAAGAGAAAGTAATGGGGCCATTAAAACACATTTAAGTATGCCTTTAAAGTTTAAGGAGAGTTTAATTGCGGGCGCGGGGGTGCCTGGGAGGAGAGCCTCTCGCAGGTAGCGTTTCCCCGGGAGAGGCTCAGCAAGGGCCAGGCTCAGCATCCAGCTCTCCAGCTTTGCCTGGCCTGAGGGGAATTGGTTTGTGCTAATAAATGTCCCGGCTGTGGGTCAGATTGTAAATGAAAGTGATATTTAATGGCCCAGATCCTCCGCCGGTGTAAAGCAGCCCCCTCCGCTGCGCTGGCTCGGTTTAAATCCAGGTGTTACTGACCTGGAGGTGTGACTTTGGGAGGGTCTTGCGAGCCTGACACCAGTTTGTAACATTCCCAAGGATGGAGCAGCTGCAATGAGACCCCTCCAGGTTTGCAGCAGCCTGAGCAGGTGCATGAGAACCCCCCCACGGCAGCACCCACTGCCCTGCAGCACCCAGCACCCTGCCCCAAAACAGAAAATGGGAGAGGGGAAGGGGAGGGTTTATTTTCCTCACAGTGACTTTTTGTCCGGTGGGTCAAGATGCAGATTAATCTGTGGGCAGCCATGGAGCTGGTTCAGCGCCTCAGGAGGGCTGTGCCAGGCAGCTGGGGGTCACAGCGGGGCTGCTGGGGTCACCGCAGGGATGTCACAGGCACCAGTGTGGCCAGAGCAGGCAGGAGAGCTGCCCCCAGCCCCCTGAACACGGGGCGAGATCCAGAAAAGCATCAAGAGGCAGGAGCTGGGCAGGCTCGGTGACAGCTGCACGCACGTGAGGGTGCAGAGCAGAGACAAGCTACTGGTTTATTATTTTTTTTATCTAGAAAAAGCTTTTATTGAGGGGGAGTGGAGGAAGAGAAAGCAGAGCAGAATCCAGAGCGTTTCTAGTGACTGTACATCCATGAACATCTTCAGGCTCCGGTATACCTCTCCCAGCCTGTGTTTGCAGGCTTGTGCACAAGAAACTCCCACGTGACAGCTGTCCAATGGACCTCGAGGGACTGATAGCTCTGAGTGACACCTAGAGAGGGAGCAGCAGACCCTAACAACATGGCTAAGGGAGCTGCAGGAGGGACACCACTGCCTGAATTACCCCGTGGAGACGATGGTGTGGCCGCAGAAGGGCAGCGCCCTGGCTGTGTTCCCAATCCGATCTCCTGCCAGGCTGCTGCAGCACCAAGGATGCAGCTTGAAGCTCATCGTTGCTGTTCTGCTATGGCTCGGGTACCGCCGGGCAGCTGCTCTGCAGCGGGAAGCACCAAAGTCTATTTGCACTTTTCGGAAGAACCGGCGTCAACTCTACAGCAAGCGGAGGCCAGCCCGCAGCCAGCTCCGCTCGGGTCTGTTCTGCTGGCTTGGGTCTGCGAAGTGTCAGGGGGAAAGTCATGCAATAGCTGCTTCGCTTCTCCACCAGTCAATTCGGAATTCCCCTAGGAGCCAGCCCTGACGGAGCAATACACAGTCTGCTGGCAGCAGCATCAACAGCGCAGGTTGTTCTCCACCTCAGAAACGTGGTCGGTGACGCCCCTATTGAACAGCAAATATTTTGGGACAACTGCTTGCAGGCAGGCAGAGGTTTAGGCTGCGCACACACAAACTTTCCCGAGATGCCCCAAAGCTGCGAGTGATGCAGGAGGTGCAGGCAGGGGCGCGGGATGTGACCCGCTGCCTGCACCGGGGAGGGGAGGGGCGGCGGGGACCCGGCTCCGGGAACCTCTGTCCTCTCCAGTGCTCTGGGTAAAATTAATTGATAAAGCATAATCGCTGTATCAATGCCTTTTTAGAAAAGATAAAGTAGGTTTCAAAGCTAATTTAGGCCTGCAGACAAATGGCTTAAAGAAGAGCTACTGTACTGAAAAATGTCCGTGTCATTTTTTCCCCAAATCATAGTTTCAATGCACACAGCCTCGGCCTGACATGCTGAATTATGGCTTTTATTAAACATTAGTAATAGAGTGCACTTAAATCATGGTTTCCCTGTAAAAGAGCGATGTGTTCAACTCAGATCTGCACATTTTAATGCCATATTTCTTCCCTTTACTCTCCCCGCAAGATAAATTTACTTACTCCACAAAAATGTTTTGCTGAAAAGAATAATTCATCCTTCAGTGTCCATCTAATGTACCTTGTGAGTAATGTGAAACGATGCAAAAATTACAATGCACCGGCCATGTCTGGAATGCTTAGATGCCTCCGAGTTAGAGGTTATGCACACACAGTATTGAAATTAGATTTAACAACTATCATCTTTTACAATGTTGCCTTGATGATTTTTTCCCCCCCTTTTATAGCTTTGATCAGATGCCTCCTGAATACATTGCTGCTTACGAACCTCGGAATCTGCTGCTCTGCAAGCTCTGCTCAGCTATGAGCCAGGTTGCCAATAGCTGCTTTTTTTTTTTTTTTTTTTTTTTTTTTAAAGTGAGAATATTTGTAGCCACAATTTGCTCTAGCAAGCAAAATTCAATTTTTATTTTTTTTTGGTAGATCAAAAAATAGGTTGTGGGGCAACAAAACAGATATGGAAATAGCATCTTTTAGGTACCAGTCTTTGCTCTGCTGAGCCCCTGGGTGCTTGCAGAGTGAGGGGATACCTGTGCCCCGTGGCTGGCCGTCCCAGCAGAGCTCTGGGGGCACACGGACCAAGGGCTCCATCCCCATGTGTGTCCCCACCCCAGGCACCCACGCAGCGCACAGCAGCTCACTCTCACCCAAACTCCCCACCCAAGTACACATCCGCACGAGCAGAGCCAGCCCCTGCAATCTGACCTTTATTGAAAGGACGGCAACGGTGCTGTGGAATCGATGTGTCTCTGCATCGGAGCTGCATTGCAGTGTCAGCACCGGGATCAATCCAGCTGCAGCTCTCACCTGGATCCCCCACGACCCACTGACCCACAGGTGAGCACGGTGCCAGCAGACCTGCATCGGTCCTCGAGAGAGATGATGGGGTTTGAGGTTATAAAACACCTATAGATATTGGGGCTGGGGGATTTGCTGGAAATCCTGATGCTTATGGTAACTTTTGCTGGAAATCCTTATCCTGATGGTAGCTCAGCATGGGGTTTGATTAAAAGGGAAAAAAAGAATATGTAGTAAGCACTGCAAATCTCTTGCTTTAGATGTTGGCAACATGGTATGGACATTAACTAGTTGGTCCCCCAAGACTCCTTTAATGTTGATAAAAGAAGCAGCATCCCTCTCTTTTGCCAGCTAGAGATCCCTGAGGGGTAGAAGCAAGCACCATCCCCAGAAGCACTCCCCTGGGACCCCTCCAGCCCTGGAGCTCGTGGTGAGGCACCGCAGGAATATTGATGATTTATAGGGTTTTTTGGCATTGTACCTGGGAGTCCCAGCAGGGTTATGATCCCATTACACAAAGCCTATAGGAAAACCAGTCTTGTAGATTGTTTGCAAGAGAGCTATAAAAATGTGATTAAGAGAAGCAACTTCGTCTGTACCACACAGCAGTTTAGCGATGTGAAATTCCTAACGGCGTCTCTACCAGCTCCGGTGACAATTCAGAGGCTTGCAGAAAAAAAGGCTTGTCTGAGTTAGCTGCTCTGCAAAGAGTCCCCAAAGAGCACAGAAAAGGCTCCTCAATTTGACCCGCTGAACTGAAGCCTGGCGGGTTGTTATTAAGACCTAAAATTATTGCTGTGCTCTTGCTGTTTGGTGGCTGACAACAGGAACATTGCCAGGCAATGGACGTTGGCAGTGACTTTATCGATAGCTTGGTGGCTTTGGCTGTCTTTGCTATGGTCCCTTCCAGTGAACTTCAGTTCCATTCAAATATGCTCTCAAAGAGCAGAAACAAGTCCAAAATGAGGTGGAAAAACCTTCAGCACATTAGCTAATAGCACATCGGAGG
Organism: Pterocles gutturalis; assembly: GCF_000699245.1. Classification (NCBI taxonomy): domain Eukaryota; kingdom Metazoa; phylum Chordata; class Aves; order Pterocliformes; family Pteroclidae; genus Pterocles; species Pterocles gutturalis. Next base: position 30,126 of record NW_010106671.1, on the reverse strand, counting down.
AAGAGCCTGGCTGTGAGTGTAACCTCAGCAGGCATCTTCACACGGGAGGACGTAAACTCTTCCTGAATTATTTATTGAACCAAAGACATAAATTGGACAATTAACCTTGAAAACTTAATTTAAGCACCAGAAAAGAAACATCTCCCAAAAAATGTGTCCTTAATAAAAGTCAGAAGAAAAACAGGTTCTACCGTGGTCCATTGCAGAAACTGGGAACTTCTGCAGGTTGGTCCCTATGGAGGGATGAGCGCTGGAGGGGGTCTGGCAGTAACACAGCAGTTTGGAGAGGGGGCAGAAGCATCCCCAGAGACCTCTGAAGGACATTTTCCTTCACCCTGGCTGCAGAGGGAGCCAGGACAGCCTCAGATTCTGTCTGCCAGCACAGCCCCAGACCCTGCAGCAGTGTCTGAGTGCCTCAGTTTCCCCACGGGGAAGGAGGGCTTGTCACAGACATGCTGGAAAGGTCACGGAGCTGGAGGCTGGGAGGTGTCTTCACACCCTTCTCTGAAAGCATCTGGTCAATGGAGTCATCCAGAAGGATTCTAGCAGTGAGAGGATTTTGCTCAGCCTGGAAACTCCTGGTGCTTCGGTCTGGGAGCACGAGGCTGTTTTTCCCCCAGTTCACTCCGCAGCGGATGAGCTCCAGCTCCCCCTCAGTGTCTGCCACACTCCTCCGACACCGCTAAGTGATGGAAGCGGCAGAAGGCTTCTGCAATTTATTCTGTTTAATTTCCTCCACAAAGGTGTTTTATCCTCACTAATAAAAAGAGTGGAACTTGATCATTTCTAAAATATTGTCCCTTCTAAATCTTTATGGCTCAAAGTGGACCGAGATCATTAGAAGTTCCTTTATGTGCAGCTCAATCAGCTCCAAAGGGCTGTCTCAGTCGCTCCGTGCTTGCTGAGAGCAGATCCCATTTCCCAGAGGCAAAAGGACAATACTTAATCACTTCCTCGCTTGTTAGGTGTTCTAACAAGTTGTATTAAGCTTCATCAGTCGAAGCTTTCATGCCAGATTAAAAATGATAGTTCGCTTCTCCGTTATTACAGGACATAATTTGTTTTCTTTTATTTTGCTGGGCACTTGCATGCCACCGTAATTTCACATGAAAATATATGACTGATGTCACCCAGAAGTAATTAGGTTTTAAAAGCCTTGATTGCAATAGACACGAACGTTACGGCTTTATGGTGCCAGCGCGTTGCCATCCGGTTTATAGCTGTTGATTCTGCAAGTATTTCATAGATCTGTCAATAGGAATAAGTTTGCTGATGTTGACTGGAACTATTCATCAGAAGAAAGCAGAATATCCATTCTTATTTCTGTGCTCAGACTTAATAGCTCAGTAAAATCCTCCCTACCCAACTTTGCGACACTCCAGGGTTCTTTCATCACTGAAACCAGAGAGCTGCGGGGAATTCCCGGGCTCCTTCAGGGTTATAAACAAACTGCTTCAGCACATCGTGTTAGAGAGACCTGCACTTTGCCACTCGTTTGAATACTTACTGTTGTACATGGATATTGGATTTTAATGCATGGGGAAGAACACATTTGATTGTTTCAGCCTTTAGACAATGTTTTTATAGGGATCCATCAGATTCCAGTATGAGAGGGATGCAGCTGCTCCCTTCCCAGTGTGCTGCTCAGGCAGAAGGCAGGTCAGAGTCAAGAGCAGTGTTTGCAGCTATTCATTTTAACCGGGCTGCATTCACACCTCAGATCTCAACTCTAGTTGTGTGGAATTAGACCACTCATGTCAAAAGGCATTTCTGCATCGTGAGAACTATGGAAACCTCCTGGTGCGGGTGACCAGCAAGGAACCAGAGAGAAATACAGGGAGGTGAGATGCTGTTCCTGCTGCAGGTGAGAGCACAGCATCCATCGATCTCAGCGGGACAGGGAATGTGCCCAGCCAGCCAAGTGCTGAGTTAGGGCTCAGAAAGACTGCAGAGCTTGGGAAACAAGGTAGAGTTATTTAGGAGAGTTTGTGTGCAGCCCAGCAGACTGAGGTGTTTCATAGAGGATTCAAAACCCCGCAGACTTTGTCAGGAGAACCGCAATAAAGAGAAGGTCGGCTCCTTGTTTCACTTGGGAACTTCAAGTTCCTTGTTTTAAAAAGGTTGTTTGCTTTCCATAAAAGCAGAAATGTGAAATATTTTAAATATTTTCAGGAGCATTTCTCCTACCTTGCCCTTTCTTCTGCTGTCACCTCACTGGTAAGGTGACCCCCATGAAGGTGCCCCTGGGGAAGGCAGACCCAGCCCGTTGCCATTGCTCACTCCCCAAGCCAGCTCCATGAAATGGATGTGCTGGGACCTATCCCAGTACATAAAAACCTCATTTCTCCCTGGTTACAGCAACCTTTTAATCAAATCCTGGGCGAATGTCCCAGGTAGGAAGAGTGGACTTTGCTGTGCCAAGAACAGAGAGTCCGTTCCAGAGCTGGGCACCTTCTCCCACCCAGTTCACTCCAAAACACATCGGCTACAGCTACAAAAACCTTTGAGTTCAGCAAAGTGTGGGAAGGTGACGGTCCCCTCCGGAGCACCGCACTGGCGTCACTGGCCCAAAGCAGAACTTGTACCCAGAGGGCTCTCACCATGCCATCCTCAGGAGGTCGAGCCATCCCGGAGGCACCAGGACACACTTTGCAGGTTTAGGTACCAGCTTCTGTGCATCAGAGAAAGTAGTGAGGAGTCTTCTGTCTGCTCATTGTTCAGTGGAAGGAGACTTTTCCTGCACCATTGCTTTTGTGAAGGGAGCTCTGACTTCTCTTTTATTTATAATAATTTGGTGGTCCCAAGGGTTTCATCATTCAGGGAAAGCATCCCCTGGCTTTTCCACCCAAAGTGCTGTGTCTGTTTTTCGTCTGCCCCTGGAGAATCTTTCGCTTGACTCCTCATTAAAATAGGGGCTGGTTTACACTTTCCTTTTTCTTCTTTTTTTTTTTTTTTTCTTAACCCAGAAGAAAATTCTAGACAGCAAACACAGGAAGAAAAAAAAAAAAAAAGGTTGAATTGCCAGCAGATAAGCACAATTTCACTTGACCCCTGAGCTCTATCGGTTATTCCCAACAATGGGATGGACTCTTATCTCCGCACACCACTTAACACCCATTAATGCTTTGGGGAGTTAGGCCAGCTCTTTAGGATCCCCATGTAAGGATTTATTTCAAACACTGAGCTGAGGGGGAGGACTGGCTTTAGCAGCTGCAATCTGAAGTGCTGGACTGTCCTGGTCTGTACTCAGCTCACTGTAAAGCTTTAACCCAGCGGATTAAGGACATGTAAAAAAAAATAATAAAAATCACTTAGCGCAGATTTGCAGCTGGTTTGAATTGGCAAAGCTTCTGCTCCAGTGCCCACTGGTTCCAGTTCCCTTACTGGGCATCATCAACATTGCTCCACAAAGGTAGAGACGTGAAGGTTTTGGCTCCTCAGTGAGCATTATCCATCCAGGTTCATTGGCTGATGGCTTGTATGAGAGAAGGGTCTGGCTCCTCACTCAGCCTGGAGATGGATCCTGACTTTGGATACAAATTCTGGAAGCTTTTGATGGGAATTTGAGGTTTCTCTGAACTGTCTCAGTTTCTTTCATTTTGCTGGGCTGGCACCAAAATTCAGGCTGTACTAAAAAGGAAAAATTAAAAAGTGAAAATAAAAAGCATCATTTTTCTTATTGATTCTGCTGGAGTAGAAGAGGCTGAACACTGCAGAAATGAGCTCATCTCTGCTCCATCTGCATCTGTCCCAAGCAACTTGGTGCCAGTTGCTGGTTCCAGACAAAATTTGGAACAACTGGCTTGCCAGCACTGTATTAACCCCCTTCATATTTCCAACCAGTTGTAAGTTTCTCATGGATTTTGATTGAATGCAACAGCAAAGTGTGTTTTCTTTCTAGAACACTTTTAGCCCTGATTCATAACTGGTAGGAAAAAAAAAAATCTATGGAATGAAATATGCTGAGGGTTTAAAGCAAATATTTAGGCAAAAAGCAGCTGGTAAATCTCTAATGAATGGCTGTATGTAGAGCTCACACATAATTCACCACGTGCCAGCCAGAAGGGTCTGATCCGCCTCCTCTGCTCCTCCCTCCTCATGACACCCTGGGAGCTGTGGCTGCATCCTCTGCATCAGAGGCAGGCGGAGATGCATCCATCGGCCTTTTCTTGGTTGTCCTGGGCTCTGGACCAAGAAGGTTGATGCTCGTGACTATTTTCTCTGGTTCAGCTTCTCCTGCCCTGGTTATAAGGACAGGCTGCTGTACAGGGACACTCAGGTGACACAGGTTTGAAAGGACAAACTGATCATGCTGAGCAGATGTCATCCCTGCACTCCCATTCCTCTCCACACACCAGAGCTTAATAAAATCCCCCATATCCTATAAAGAATCCCATTTCCCCCTTTACTCTAGTAACACTTTGACACACTGAGACACTGACACTGCGTTACAAAGCAATTCTCCTGGAGGGGTGCAGGCACAGTCGTTATTAATATCAATTGAGCTCACGGTGATTTACGTTATCAAGGTGATTTTGCATCTTGTTTATTGCCTTCCAGAGATCACTTTGCAGCGATTTTTAAGGTGGCACTGAAATTACCATGTGAACTGTGTCATCTAAATCAATGCAGTCTTTTCCTTCCTGATAATAAAGCTCTCTTATGGTTTTCAATGACCAGATATTAGCTGATGCTTAATTACTGTGTAGGGGCAGGTACTAAGCACGGGAGAGTCAACGGCATGAATAAAACACTTGGAGTAAAAATAAATTAGGAGGTACAATAAGGGAGATGTTAAGGAATGACACGTTCACCTCTGGCATTGCCTCGGGGGGGACCAGGCTCTCACTGGGAGGTTTTGGTTGCTCTTGTATGAGCACTCTGGAGGCACCAGTAACTCCCTGGTTCTGCTGTCATGGTCCAAAGTTTTGAAGCGCCCACACACTGCAGCATAGCAATGCTCATGCTTCACGCTTCACGCTTCAGTGTTTCCTGGCCACCTCTCTCCTGGGAGGCTGGTGCTGACCCAGCCCATCACTGCCCAAAATCCCTCGTGGCTCGGATTCTCCTCGTTGATTCCTGACAAAATTTCCCGTTGATTTGCAAGGATGGAGCTGCAATATGGTTTGGAAGTTTTGTGATGGGTTCTGTGTAAGTGCATCAGCAGTGACAAGTGGGACAGGTCTTGCTCTGGTGACATGGTGGCAGCTGATCCTGATGCTGGTGAGGCTGGTGAGAATCTCCATTACGGGTCAGGTCTCGACCGTTGGCCACACTGGCAGCAGGAGGAGGTTGCAGCGAGCTCAGCTGGGCAAGAGCCGTGCTGCTCCCTCCATCCCCTGCCCATGCGAGGACTCTTCAGCCTCCCGACCTTCTCCCCTCCACAGAGACAAGCCACCCTCTCCTCTGCTCACTGCAGGCTGGCAAATTACAGCTGCCATGCCCAGCATCAGACAAATCGGCCAGTCCCTTCAGGAGACTCCTGCCTGCTTCGGAAGCAAAGCTGGCTGCTGTCATCTTTCTCTCTGCTTTCTCATGTGGAGGCTTTAAAAAAGCCAAATATTCCAATTTTTACTTTCTAATGTGGTGGCTCAAAAAATGCACTTTAATCTGAGAATGGAGACTTGGTTTCTTCTGTCATGAGGCTCTTGGAAATGGTGTTTGGTGGTGGTTTGGGTGCAATAAATGGCAGCAAAAAGATACTCAGGTGTGGGATGGTACCCACGCCTGGGGCCATCCCAGAATCTGACACAGGAGCAGAAGCACAGGCTGGTCATTGCCAACTCAACAGCTACTTTTGGTCGGCAGAGTCAAGTCCCTGCGCTGCCGCCAGCCTGAGCATCCTTCTGCACATCGTGCTTTTCAGCAGTGCTTAACCAAAACTGAATTACAACAGCAGCTTTGAGGATGATTTACCAAAACATGCTGAACCCACAAAAATCCAGGACTGACAATAAATACTCAGTGTAATCTTAAAAACGGGATGTTTAAACATGACCAATATGCAACAGAGCGCATGCTCTAACTCTTCTCTGACACCCACGTTGCTTCCACTTCAGAGCAGGTTTATTTTCATTTCCCCAAGGAGTTGCATATAAAATAGATCGTTTCAGTGTTACTTCATAATATATTCTTATAACTGATATATTGTGTAAATAAAATGAAACATTAATAAAAATGGCTGGTGTCTACCTCCGGCTCTAATTTTAATACTTACAAGGAGGGGGAAAAAAAGCCTCTTGGAATTGATGCTAACAAATTTCACAAACAAGGCACTAAGAAAATGTGAGCACTATAGGAGAAGGTAGCCACACAGCCAATAAATCATCTTCCTTAAGCCATCTCGTTATTGTCTATAATGCTCATAAAACTCTTTGTACAGAGGACCCTTCCTGATGGAAAAAAACATCAATCTCCGCTGCGTTACTATTCATTTTCCATGTGCGCAGAGAGCAAATGTCATTCAAGGCATTACAGTTCTCTCAAACGATATTAAAATACATAGTCCGATGTTATATCTTTTCGAGCCTCTCTGTTCATAAATTGTCGCCGCTGATTGGAACATAAAACATATTTTATAACACCATAAAGCCCCAGAAGATACAAGATCACTCATGTTTGTCTTTATGGCTCAATGTGTAGGTCTTCGGGATGTGAAAGCATTGTGTATTTCATAACAGAAATGGCCAGGGCCCCGTGGAGAGGAATTCTCAGACATTTCCATAAAACATTATTACCATATTCCTTCATGACTGAAACACCGCTGTGCACAGAACCCTGAGCCCTTAACTTCTGGACTGTAAACGGATGAGTTTCCCTAATAAATCAGCTTTGCTGAGGAGCGGAGTTATCCTACCCAATGCTTGGCTGTAAAAGTTATCTCCAGGTGTCAGCGTAATGATGGCTTTTTTCCCATTATATTTTTCTTTCTGATATGGTCAGGAAAACTTCCTTTCTAGTGATAAGTCCCCTAAGAAGTCAACGAGATGTTTCGACATATTAGGAAATTAAATCAGCATCTCAGTGGTGCTCCATGGCTCCATCAGACCTGCTATTTCTGGATCTCCTTGGGGAGCTGTGGCTATCACCTCCCAACATACGAGATGCTTCTGTGTGGAAGGAAAACTGCCACCAGCGTCTGCAATCCCCAGTCCCACTCTGCCCTTATCTAACCCCAGAGCTGCGATGCAGAAGAGCTTTTACACACTCCTTACCGCAGTGGAGCAGTGCCACGATGCTCCAGCAAGGAGCCCTGTGCTCTCAGGGGCACAGATCAGTCTTCAGATTGCACAGGAGCTCCGGGGTGTTGGGAAGGTTGGGTTTGGAGCCTTCAATGCTATGGCCAGCACAGCTAAAACAGCATTAAAAGCTCCCCTCACCCGAGCTGGGTCTCTGCAGCAGTAACGTGGGGGCTAACCATGCTGCAAATTGATGAGACTTCCAAAAAAAAATCCCTGCAACGGTGCATGGCAGCACCCAACACCTGCAGCTCGCTCGGGAGAGCTGGGTTAGAGACTTGGCTTTATGGCATGACAGTTACATGTGCTCTCCCCACCTCATTGCTGGTGCTTTGGGTACTGAGCTGCTGTCCTGCATGTCCCAATTTCCTCCCATATAGTCACTGGTTAACACTGGTCTTTCTGCTAACCAAAGGACGGCTCAGCCCCTGGGAATCACTAACATAATCTAATGCAGAACCGGCCTAAAACAGATGTTTTTCATGGAATCCTCTAATATTTCAAATGGTTAAATGCCACCTGCATTTTCCTACACCCTCCCTTGTGAGGAGCACAGGCTGCCTGTGCCAGCTCATGGTCACCAGCATCCTTGCCATGCCGCAATCCTAATGACAGTGTTTGGTATTCATGCAGGTGATGCATGTGCTTTCCACAGGCTTTCTACTCCTGCTCAGCTTTAATTATTGGCCAGTCAGACTAATACATTACTGGAAGTAGCTCTTGCTATATTTAGCCCAGTAATTTTGTATTTTGCTGCTCCCCAGTCTCCAGATGAAGGAGGAGGAGGGGGAAACCCAGGGAAAATGAAATCTGTAAGGTTGCTAGCTTGGCTAACTGCCTGAGGTTTGCTCCAGCACCTGATGAAACCAGAGAGGATACTGAAGCAAGGTGGGTGCTGCATCTCAGGTGGACTGCCCATCCCTAGAGCATGTGAGGGGTGGCATTTTGGGTGGAAAGAAAAGAAGGACCAGCAAAAGTAGGGATGGAGGCTGCCCAAATGGATGAATTGGTCAATGAGGCTGATAAACCCTTAAAGTCTCCAGAAAACCAACCTTTGGATATGAGAGCAGGGAGGTGACCTCATTCTGCTCTGAGAAAAAAGGCCCAGGGGGTGATACTGGCCCCAATATTCAGAAATACCCAAACCCTGGGGCTGGCAGGGACAGCCACAACCTGCCCTGGCTCTGGTTTCCCTGTGTGAGGGTCTGACAGCCCCGACGATCCGGCAACTTGGACAGGACAGCCTCAGCCCATGTGCCGCGGAGCTAATGCCTTGGTATTCATGTGGTTTCCTCTCCGCGGAGAGCCGTGCGGTATTTCCACCCATTTAAAGGTCTGTAAGAGGTCTCATCAAAGCCAGGTATAGTTTATACTGCAGATGGCTGCTGACATGATATAATCCACACTAACAGGCAGGCTGTTAAAGGTCAGAGTCTCGCTTCACTTCTGTTATTAGCTTTGATGTTGGGAAGATGCTGAATCCTCTCCGTGTCTTTTTCTTTTAGAGGGAGAAAAGACACTGTTTACTGTCAGGCTCTTCATCAACATAATTGGTGGCTTCTCTGGAATCGCCCCTTTGCTTTAAAAAGCATTGTAAATCAGCTGTGGGAAGCCTGGCCTTTGAAAAATCCTCCAGCGGAAGAGGAACACGAGCAGCAGTTTGCAGGATCAGCTCCATGTCTGCACCAGATGTGTGCAGGAGGCCGTCAAGGCTGAAGCCTTCCTCATCCTGCATCCCTGCGCTGGCAAAGCTGGAGGACACAGCTTGGAAACACAAGCATGCCAGAGCCCCAGCAGCTTTGGGGAGCCCCCCGGGAGCTGCTGGGGGTTCCAGGTCTGGATGGGACCTTCAGTTCTATTTGTTGCTTCCATCCCCAGCGGAGGAACGGCTCCAGCATGTGCATGCCAGGTTGCAGCACAGCTGCTTCCAGCCCTGAGCACCATACACTCCCTGCCTGCTTTGGAGCCTCGGAGGTCCTCTGAGACCTCTGACACCCCCCGGCCTGGCCATCGGGGCTGTATGGCCAGACATCCAGCTCCAGTGCACACCAGCAAATATGCTGGGAGCAGTCTGAGCAAAGTGAGGTGCAATATACATTTCAGGGGTTGCAGTGCTGGGGTTGCTGTTCCTTGGAGCCCATGCAGGGCTGCACCCTTCCCGTCCCCCCCATCCTGCTGCTGCGATCCCACCCAGCAGGATGGAGGAGGCAGCACCGTGGGAATCTCCAGCCCTTTCTGCTACCCCCTTTCTAAATAGGACCCAAAAGGGAGCTTTTGTGGGTGAATACCTTATTCAGAAAAATACTGACATTACCCCAGCTTCCAGCTCGCTGGGCTGGAGTTTACCTGGTGGCCGCTCCACCTCCTGGAAAAACTTCTCAGCACCTAATCTTAAGCAAGAGATACTGTGCCCGTCACCGCAGCCCTTGGAAAGTCCGGGCTGACCTTGATCGTACGGACCTGTACGGACCTCAGCAAGTGCTGAAGCCGTTCCTGGACCCGGGCACAGCAGGAAAAGGAGCTAGCTGCTGGCTGGTGCCACGCTGGGCTCTTTGATCTCAGCAATATTTAAGCTTTGCCTGAAGATGGCACTAAAGAATGGCTGGGGCGAGCGTGCAGCGTCCCGGCGGTGGCTGCACTTGCATTGCGATTAATAGTGCACCGTCTGGCCAATAATCCCAGCTCGTACTCCCCATAAAAGATGTGTGTCCCTCTGCCTTCTCCTGCAGGGCTGGGGTTTGCTGGGGAGAAGACGGCAGAGGTCACTGTGTGCCCGGCAGACCGCAAACCCCAAATCCCCAGGTGAAGGCAGGGCGCTCCCTCTCCCCTGCAAAACTCAGGTTTCCTGGCATGAAACTGGCTTCTTGCTTTTTGTGTTCATGTGTTTCATCTGTCTTGCTCGTGACTTGGTGAAACTGTAGCCACAGCTCCCTAAAACCCTAAATCCCCAGGCATTAATGCCGAAGATCCCCACAAGTCCCCAGGCTGCCCGGGCGGAGGTATTTGAAAAGCACTTTGCTGTGTGTTCTCAGTGGACTCCACGGGCAGCCAGGGGAAAATTCCTGGGCCAAGGGCCAGGCTGTATGGGGAGGGAATGGGGAAAAGTCAGAGATTAATTGATCTACGCCCACGAGGGGCCCGGGGGAGGCAGCATGCCTGGGCATGGGGCAGCCACCGGTGGGTGCCGCTGGGCTGGTGGTGGGCGAGAGCGGCTCCGCGTTATTGCTCGCCATCGGACAGGGAATTGGCATTGCTGGTACCACGTCACACCCTGAGCCTTTGTTTCCAGCTGAGGGGAGATAAAGAGGTCGGCACAGGCAGCAGAGGGGGGTTATGTTCGGGGAAAGATGAACCCCGCTTAAATCAAACCTGGGAAGGAGGTCTGCTGGAGATGGCCAGCAGAAGGATGCTTGCTCCAGCAGTCATCCCCTGTCCTCCTGCATCAGGACTTCAGCTGCAGGCAGGAGGGCAGCCTGACAGACTCAGCCCATCATAGATTCACTGAAGAGGATGAAGAATTGATCTGAACTGTCAGATAAGTCATATTTCTGTGGCTGAATAGGAACCTGAGAAGCCATTGCACAAAAAAAAACACCTCATTTTGGGTTACCAGCACTTTCCTGACCACTGGGAAGGGCTCAGGAGAATTTGGGTCCCAGTCCAGGACAGGTTGTGGCTGCTGTCCATCACCAGCTGTCACCTCCCTGCTGTAGGACAAGCAAGGGCTCGTGTTTGGGGAGCGGGGTGCATCGCTCTTCTTCCCCTCTGCAGCCTGTGCAGAAACATCCCCAGAGTTTAACCAGACATTTCTGATGCATTAAATGAAAAAAAAGCATTTTTATGACAAGAGTAATGGACCATGATGGGGTTTAACATCATTTCAAGCCTGTACGCATGGTCTTTCCAGTGCAAAGAGAAGGTGAGCTGTACCAGAGGGCTTCCCAAAGAGGATAAGATAGGAGAGGATAAACTGCGATGCCCCATATCCACATGGCAGCACAGTGTTTGTGTTGGAAGCAGAGCCGAGCCACAGAGTTCAAAGCTCCAAGCAGAGCTCCTCTGGAGTTCAAGGTCCCTCCAACGCGATGGGAGGATTTTGTCCAATATAGCTGCAAACCGTAACGCAACAGGGGCATGTGCTCGGCAGGGCTGGTGATAGCATTCCTGTTTGACCCACGACCGAGATATAAAGTTCATATTTGAGCTGCTCCAGCGTTTTACCTCATCACCTTTTCTAAGCCATTTCTATGTGAAGTTAAAGGTGTTACGATGCGGGTTGGGGCTGCCAGCCTTGCGCGGGTCCAAATTCCTGCCTTTCCCTAAATCATGTCATCTGCCTGAGCATCCTTCACCAGCTTCCTAACATTTCCCATCCGTCTTGGCCATTGGAAACCCTTTGGATCTCCCTTTTGTTTACAATGAGTAATGGGCAGGAGTTAACAGAGGTTCCAGAGGAAAAGGTCAGTGTAGTTCAAGCAGCATTAGGAAGACACTCTCAGACCCGCTTTGATCTGCCGAGGATTTAAGCGGTCAATAAGGCAGCGCGGGGAGCAGTACCGTCACCCAGATGCCCCCTCGGTGGAGCCGCTCCAAGAGCCCCGGTCCCAGTTCTGGCCCCGCCAGGCTGCAATTCCTCCCAGTCCCTCGGGGTTTATGGCCAGGGAGGGTGTGAGTCACCCGGCCCCGTGTCTGGCGGTGCCATGCACGGCTTCCCCGGGCGGCCGCCCGCCGCCGCCGCGGCCCGGCCCGGCCTCCCCGGGGCGCCCCCCCCCCGCCGCAGCCTCCCCGCGTGTTTGTAATTGCTGAGGCAGACTGTTTGCTTCTGCCACGTCCATGGCAATCCAGTAAAAGTTTACAAAGGGCTAGAGCTCAATTGTGAGCTTGTGAAAACACCGAGTCTGGGCTCCCCGCTTCTGCGGTTCAAAGTCTGAAGCATGTCCCATCGATTTACACATTTATTTATTTTACGGCTGCGCTGTGGATGGGAGCCATCTCACAGAGATCGCCCTTCCAATAAAACGGGGTGAAAGCCCCTGAGCCAGAGGGAGTGGGCAGGACTTTTGCTTTTTAACCTTCAAACACATTGGGCTTATGGAGCCTGCCCAAGTACGGCCGATTAATACAGTAGAGGCAGGATGATGGAGATGGGCAGGGCTGGAGATGTCAGCTCCATCGCCCGGGCTGCACGCCAGGGCTGCGGGGCTCAGCGTCTGGGTCAGATACCCAGCAGCTCAGCTGGTTCCAGGTTTTAAGTGCAATTTCCATCTCCTCGGGATGGAAAGACCACAGCCCATAGTCCCAAGAAGGAGCTTTTCTCTACCATCATACCAGCAATAACTGTGGGATGAATTTAAAGATGCATTTCTTGTCTGAAATAACGCCTGGTACAGAGGCTCATTTCATGTTCATGATGGCCTTTTCTGGCTTAGCCTAATCAATTTTTGAAGTAAAATCAGCTAAATTTTAGAAAGGTGCTGTGATCGTAGTGTAGCTGTTTCTATACAACTTCTGCAAGCAAAATTGCATGAGTTCACCCAGCAATAGCCGTCACGTTTGCTGTGGGCAGGAGACCTGGCCCCATCCATTGAAACTCCAACGCTTTACGTAACATTTTACCCCACAGTTGAGACCTGGCCCCATCCATTGAAACTCCAATGCTTTACGTAACGTTTTACCCCACAGTGCGTACACCAGGGTTGCAATGGAAAAACCTCTTATCACTCAATTATTTCCTCTCCACCCCTTCACCTGTCTGTCCCTGTCCCATGCTCACCTTTCTTCTGCTCCCTGCCCAGGCACAGTCCCTGTCCCCAGCCACCCGTCCCTTTGCTGTCCTGACTTTCTCCTCTACATCTGCAACCTGGGCTAGTGGGAGGTGTCCCTGCCCATGGCAGGGGGGTTGGAACTTGATGATCTTTAAGGTCCTTTCCAACCCAAGCCATTCTGTGATTCCATGATTCTATGATTCTGTGATTCTATGATCTGTCCCTCTCCACAACCCACCGTGTCTGATGAACATCTCTTCCCTGCCCAGCCTCCTTCCCTTCTCTCTCCCTCCCTGCTCAGCTGTTGCCTCTGACAGCAGGATGCATTTGGAAGGCGGCTTTTACCGAATAAGCCGTATAAGTGAAGTCACTCAGTACTGTACACGTCTCCTGCTGCTTCCCCAGCAGGTTTCCAGATTAGGGAAAAAAAAAAAAAAAAAAAAAAAAGAAATCAAAAGGCACCAGATGCTCAGGTGATTGATTGTTCCTGCATGATCCTAGGGATAAATAAAGTGTTTGGAAAGTTCTTAAAACACATCGAGATGCTGGGATGTAATTTATAAAAAGCAGAGGGCAGGAATAGATAGGAGTTCAGGCTTCCCAGCCGCCAGGAAATGATGTTAGGTTGGGTTTCCTCGGGGTCAGAGCAGTGGAGAAGGTCTGATGTGTGCCAACAACCCTTGGGCTGTGAGGTCTACATGGGTGCCTCTGGGCAAATCATTTTTGGGACAGGTCCAAGGCGGGAACAGACAGCAGCTCTCACATTTTCTATACGGTCCCATATGAAGGACAGCCCCAGTCTGCCCAGAGCCTGGCAGGAACAGCCTCTTTACATCCTCTCTTAATCCGCTCACACCCTCTCAATCTGGTTTAAATAAGTCGGTGGGTTTCTCCCAAGCCCCAGGCGGGGATGCACATGCTTCTGGGTGCTGGGGAAGCTTTGGCAATGGGGTCATGAAAGGATATGGCTGGGAGAAGCCTCTCAGTGGCCAAAATCCAGGGCTGCGTGCCCACCTGGGGCTCAGCTGGGATGGCTCAGAGGGAGCAGAGCGGCCACGCTGCCGGCGGCTGCCTGACACAGCTCCCGCCCAGGTCTGGAGGGGAGCAGGGGGTCCTGCACAGGCTGCAGCCCCAGGGCCACCAGCCAAACCCCAGTGTCACCTGAGCCAGCACGGGGACGATGATCTGAGCTGGCGGTGGGGACCAGCTATGCACGTCCACCTGGGGTCCCCTGCCCCAGCTGCCCCCCATCATCCCATCACCCCGCCAAGGGCTGGGGGTTCCCAGCAGGACCCGCCCGGGGGTGGCTGTGAATGCAAACCCAGGAGGGGCAGGACAGTCCCCTGCACACCCGCGGTGACACCACCAACCCTTCCCAGCACAGCTGAAGGCAGCAGGTATAAAGGCAGGAGGGACAGAAACCCACGGACAGGGGGCTGCTGGAGGAGATACCCACTGGAAAAGGTCATTAGCCAGAGAGGTGGGTATTTATTTGGACATAAAACTATAAGGAAAATGCTGTAAAGTGACAAGGTAAATGTTTCAAGTGGTATTTCCATTAAGTGCAAATTCCCTTTACAGATTTTCCTTGGTTTTGCTCTTGGACTCGAAGTTGTTGTTGCCTTTGGTGACTCTTCAGTTTTTATCTCAATTCTAAATGTTAAACTCCTTGAGTCAACTGATTCTAATATTTTAAAGTGTTGTTTCAGTGATTTATAGGAGCAATACAAGTCAAAATGAAGTGTTGTTTGTAAAAGTTTGTTTGAAGCACTTAAGGGGAAAAAAAAAAATTCTGAAAACATGAATGAGATTATTTTTTGAAAACAAATACCTGTATGGTAAAGGAGATGAAATGGAGGAGTGACATTTTTTTAAAGGAGTTTGACAACCAAAAGCTCTGAAATTAATAACCTTACACCCCCCAAACAGTATTCCTGCAAATGTTTCTATGCTGTAAATAAGTGTTAGCTTTCCTATTATACAGACTGCTGTGCAAAATGCATTTCTGCCATCAGCACCTTCATTTATATTCATTTACTTTTTGTTGTGCTTTCATTGTTGATATATTTTCAAGTTCTTTATTATTTGTTTATTTAAAACCACTTCTCTGTGTTGCCTTTATATTTCTTGACTGCATTAAAAATACATATTTAAATAGCCTGTGTCGCTAAGAGGAACAATCTTCATGATAAAACATTCTGTATTCACTCATCTCTCTCCCAGTGACTTCTTCTGCAGGTTTTATCATCTCTTTATGCTTCCTCACCCTCTTTTCCAAAGGCTTTTTTTCCCTGATGTATTTATGCAGGGTATAAATGCCACAAAGGAGATATTGATATTATTTGTTCACGGGGCACCTCACATACTTACAGCTCGGGTCCAGAGGTTCTGCCATAGTACAGCTAAGAGACACGCAGGTTATTTTTAGTGCTAAATTCCCATATGGCTTTATAACAGAGATATTTCTGGTGTGCAATATTTGCTTTTAATGATAACGATTCCAGCTCTGATGATAAGACCCCGAATCTTGCAACAAGTGTTGTTTCTTTTTTTTTTTTTCTTTCCCACTACTCCTGGAGTTGTGTTCTTGTGCAATTATCTCAGCTTTCATTTCTCATCACTTTTTGTACCTTATCGCTGCCAAGAAGAGCTCAAAAAGGCAAACCCTGATGTTCCAGACACTCAAAGGTATTGAGAAGCGGGAGATCCCCGAGCAGGGTTCTCATGGCCGCGCCATGGCACGGGGCCCTGCTCCGTGATCTCAAGGAGGTGTTGGGGGTCTGCTACGACAACGGGGGGCTCCTGCCTCCAATCTGGGTAAAAATTTCCCACTGGGGTCCCACCTTGGGCACTGCCAGCTGGCTCCTGTCCCAGGCATACCCTCCTGAGTGCAGTGGGATGTCTGCTCTTACCTCCCAAATTAATGTGTTGTGAAACAGACTTTTTTTCTTTTTTTTCCTAAAATACCCTCAGAGAGGGGGTGAGTGCCTGGGGGGGTTTGCAAGGTGCCCATAATATCTGCACATGGATGGGGAAGATGCACATACCAGGAGCAAACAGCTACAGCTTCCCAAAACACCCCCACACATTGCACAGCAAACCCCTTTAACCCCCCCAAGAGGTGTCCCAGACCCCAGCACAGCGTGCTCCTGTCCCCATGTCCCCCCCCAGTGCCAGCACGGGGACCTGTTGTGCTTCTGCATCTTTGCAGCGTGACCTGTCAAGAGCAGGGTCAGGCGCGGGTCAGCCCCAAAGAGAGAAACCAGCCATCGCCTTTGGGCCGGTGGAGAGACACCCGTGGGGTGGGCGTGGGGAAGGGGCTGCAAGCACAGCCCGGGGGGGTCACCCCTGGGTTACCACCCCATCGCTGCTCTGATGGAGGAACAAGATTTCAGGGCAGATTGATGCCATTTAGTGCCCTCCTCCCATCATTACAGCTTTGAGAGAAAGCCACAATAAGAGTGCAAAGGCAGGTACCTGCCCTACCCAAAAAAGGTGCTTTTCGAGCCAGAACGATGCACATCTCCGTGCCTGACCTGGAGAGAGCGAACGAAGCTTTACTGATGCACAGGCTGACCCTGAACAAGGTTCTGAATCCTGCCGATATTTGTCCTCATGCACCTTGCAGCATCCATCTATTTATATATTTAAGGCTTAAAAGAACGAAGCATTTAATCATGTGCTTAACGTCAAGGCCACCAGTAGTTCCCCTGACATTGATGAAATTATTCCTGTGCGGAGCACCAAGCTGGCTTGGGACCCAGGCAGAGCCCTTCCCAGGCCCTGCTCAGAGACATTTTGGGGCAAATGGGAACAATTTCAGGAGAAACAACCCCACCTCTGAGCAGCAAACTCTCCCACAGCCAGGGAAACAGAGAAAGCACGGCACCACCCAGAGCCAGGGTGAAAGAGCTGTCTAAAAAATATATGCAACACTCGGTGTTTTTGAGGGATTTCTGTTTTTTTCCTGGTTTCTGGTATAATTTTCACATTTCAGACATGCTGCAGTTAATTCTCCAAGCTGTGCACTGAGCTGTCTCCATCACACTTGCTGCTGCAAGAGGTTATCCATTCCCGAACCTCCCCGACGCCCATGCCTCCCGTGCAGCGCAGGCTGCGGCGCTGCTGCTCCGGCTCGTTCTGTTTTTCTTTAGCCCGACTGATCCAATCTGGGAACAAAAACAGAGGGAAACAGATGGTCCATTGTAGGAGCTGCTCCTGCCCGCACCAGCGCCCCAGAACCCAGCACTGGGGCCAGCTCTTGCCTCTGATTTTCCATGTTTCAGGTCAAATGCAGGCGCTAAGGGGGATTTGGGCAGGACAGCTTGTGGTCCTGAGGAGGGGGACATCTCGGTCACTCCCTTCATTGGGATGGTTTTCCTGCTAGTCCTGAAGAAATTGGGTGAAGAAGAAGATCCCTGGGGCAAGAAGGGGTGTCCTGGAGCCAGGCGTGCCTGCAGCTGTCCTTTTTGTCATCCCTATTCGTTGCTGG
This sequence comes from Pterocles gutturalis, assembly GCF_000699245.1. Taxonomy (NCBI): domain Eukaryota; kingdom Metazoa; phylum Chordata; class Aves; order Pterocliformes; family Pteroclidae; genus Pterocles; species Pterocles gutturalis. The sequence goes on along the minus strand of NW_010106671.1, from coordinate 12,631 downwards.
GTGACATTTGGGATGGTACATCAGTAGGAAAACTCATACTCATGAAAAGTTTTATATTTTATTGATATCAGTGGGTTATGTCTATGACAAAAAAAAAAAAAAAAGAGAGTTTTTTACGCCTGCAAAGAAAAGCTCTTCGTAAAGATGTTTCTAAACTTTATTACCATCTTCCTTTTGCAATTTTTATTGTTCTGTGTAATAATTTATTGATGCTACAGCAGCTTCGTTATCAAACTCTGTCTCCACTTAAACCAACTCCAGGGAAGTTTCTGTTTCACTTCTGCATACCAAGCGACAGCAGTATCCAGCACAACAAACACCAGACACACGCAGCTGGGAGCTCCTAACCCTGCTCCCATTTTCCAGGCTTTCTGCCTACCTTAGGAGACAAGCGAAAGCAGAAGGCTGACCCCCAAGTATGATGAATTCCTGCAGAGCTTTTTCCCCATTAACTCCAGTAAGGGCTTAATCCAGTGGTTTTCAGAAGCTGGGTGGCTGGTGGGGATTTTTGATGGAGGCAGGGGAGAGAAGACAGGGTGTTAACATGTATTTCTGATTAATTATGGTGTTCTCAAGAGTAAGTGAATAATAGTACTGGTCAGAGCCAGGCATCACACGGGTCTCAGCCCTGCAGGGTGAATGGTGTCTGAATTGTGAGTAATGTTGACCTGGCAGAGGCCAGATAAGATACGGATTTTTCACATCCAGGACTGGACAGAATTCCACATATTGATAACTAAATGCACCAAAATACAGCCAGCACTTAGCACGCAACTCTTCCTCACTCTCAGAGATCGTATTCAGCTGGGCGAGATAGCAGAAGTGCTGAGGAGGGCAGGTAATTGTGTATGTGAACGATTAGCCAGGAGATTAAATGGCTTCAATAACTTCCAGCTTGGCTCCCTATTCAGAACAAAGAGCATCTCCTGCTAATCCGGGTGAGAGCCGGAGGCCAAATCCTGCAGCCTTCGGGAGGGATTTCTGCAGGGACCCTGACTGCTACCTGCCTGAATTATGCTCCAGTGCTGCCAGATAAAATAACATCTGAACAAGCGTTGGTGTTAAACTAGCCTAACGGCAGAGATCTGGAGAGGACGGTGTTGTCCCTGCACCCTGGGTGTGTTTGGTGGCTGGTTGCTTCTCATGCATGCGAAGCCAGCAGCTTTTCTCAATAACTCCAAAATTTACTGGCAGCTCTCAAAGCCATCTTGCTGTCCTGTGTTAGAGCTGCCCAGAACAAATAAAAGTTCACGCAAATGTTTTTCAAAGCATGATAATCTGCTAAAATCACCTGTGGTTGTTCTTCAGCATCTTGAAAACATGGAGATGCCCATCGCTGTGAAAACACACAGGAGGAATGCAACAAAAGGAATAGTTTGACTTTCCTGGTTTTATTCTGGTATATATGTCATATATATATATCATACATATATTTAATCTATTTTTCTATTATTGACCTGTTCAGATTATTCTCAATGGAAAATGTTCAAACTTTCCAGTTTATGAGCTGGTTTTGGAGGGGAGGTGACTTTTTGACACTGATTTTGAATGAAAAACGGTTTGAATACTTGAAGTTTCCTACAGAATGTAAAGTCCACCTTCCAGCCAGGTCTGGGAATAAGGGATAATTTTCCTCCTGCTCCAGGTTTCCTCATCTATTCAAGAAAACTGGTAACTGTCACGATACACACTTGAGTCTCTTGCATTTTTGCCAGGCTAGGTGATGGATAACTTGGTTCATCCCTTCTGATGGCACTAGTGGAGATGCTGAGAAATGAGCTGTGTTTAACTACATCCTTACGTTGGGAATCTACTAAAACTGGGGCCAAAGGCAAGCAAACATTTTGCCGGGAACAACTCTTAGCACCCACAGTGTGGTGGGAACCAGGTCCTACACTGCCTCCAGCAATTCCCTAACAACGTGGTTCCTATTTACAGAAGGATGCACTCATGGGTGGGCAGAGTTATACCTGCAATATTTTATCAAAGCACCTTCACTTCCCTTCTTCCAAGATACCAGAGTGAGACATTTCTTATAAAAAGGTGACAAAAATACAAAACCAAGTGGAAGTTTGGAACCACCTCTCCTGCTGTGCTGAGCTTGGCAGATCCCCCAGCACTGCTCTGGCTTTCGAGACACATCGACATTGTGGGAGCTTTCCTGGGAACGTTAACAGCTTTTGCTGCTTGGTGTTGGATGAATGGGGCAGGTCACATCTCTCCATTTCTTTTTAGATTTTGTAAAGTCGGGAAGGTTGTCTCTCTTTAGTATTAAATATTATCTCCTGCTATCATGACTTAGAAGGCAGTTTAAAAAACACATGGGATTTCCAGCCCAGCACAACAGCGATACGCAGACCCACATCAAATGCTTCTTTTATGAATCATGGAATAGATGCCGTCTCACTTATGTGTAAACTGGGAGTTATGACTGAAACCAGCATTTGACCTCCCTGCATTCCCCGTTGGATGCATCCTGGCATGGCTCAGTGAAGATGCCCCTGCCCTGCGCTTTGCCTTGTCCCTGGGAGATATGGCCTACAGATGGAATGATCATATTGGCCTCTAAAGGAAAATATTTAACCCAGGGATGTCAATGGAATATAGAAATGATGGTTAAAACCCCAGAAGCTTGCCTTGTTTTTGTCTTTTTCCTTTCATCTAGCACTTTGGGTCATGCCATCACTTATACGCTTCAGCCCAAACAGGCAATTGCTGAGTTAAGAACCTGGAGTTCAAAGTGAACCATAAACCTTAGTCTATAAGATAAATCATACAAATTACTTTACAGAAATAAATAGAACATTTGGGAGAGAGGTTATCTTCGTGCCTTCAGTTTACATCTCTAATGACTGTAAGTTCACAAATGCATTCTGTCAAGAATATAAACATTGCTTTTATTATACCAAAGACAGATATTTATTACCAACTTTTACAGTATGGCCAGCCAGCTTAGAGGAGAACCCTGGAATCCAGGCAAGAATGCAGAAAATTCGTAATGGTTATTATTATATTTGTGGGCACCTTTTTAAGGGTGACAAATGCTACTCAGGAAAACCTTACCACTTGGGTTAAATTGGAGAAATTAGATTTTTAAATTAGCGGATGGAGCTGAGCGTTGCTAATTTTTCTTGTGCACAGAAATAGGTGCTTCCACAGAAACACATCCAGGTGGAATTCTTTTCTAAAACTTTGAACTCATCTTTCCTGCAGTACTCAATGATTACATTATCGCAATGTTGTGTTTCAGGGAACAATCCTTACTCTCCTGCCCTCACTGCCAGAGTTTTATCTGGATTAGGCTGTCACTTAATGCTTTTTTCTATGGCACAGTATAATAAGGGAAAAAAAAATGTTATTGCATTAATAAAGAGGTTTTTGCTGAAACTGAGCATTAAAGAGGTCAGGGAGATACAGAACCAACCCCAAAGTGTGCTTGACCTCAGGATCCCAGCATGGAAACTGGTCTCAACTCCCTCGTTAGAGAGCTGCCTCATCCTGCTCTGCCCAGACCAGCACCCAGAGCACATCACAGTCCCTACAAAAATCAAACATTTTCCATTGCTCTTTGAGATGCTCCTCCTGCAGAGGAGGAACAGCTTGTGTGGGATGCAGGTCAGGTACCTTGGCTGAGGCTCCTGGCATGCAGGAGATGGGGATAAGTAACATTCTCCTCGCACAAGCCCGGGAGCACCGAGGTGCTGGGATGCTGCCTGAGAATCTGGCTCCTCATCCTTGCTCTGGTTTTAGGATGGGGCTGGCTGGGAGGGGGAGGCTGGGACATCAGGGACAGGAAGTCCTGCTCGTGCTTGGGTCAGTCATTACATCAAGTGTTTTCATGACTTGATGGACACAGGGTGCTTCTGCGGAAACGAGAGACCAGCTCTGGTCCCAGCGGCAGCTCCGCAGTGCAGGCGAGAGCCGCCTGGGCTCTGGTCCATCTCATCTCACTTACCCCTCCAAAACAAGTCCCTCTGAGCCCAAGCTGAGGTTAATTAGCAAAGCAAACGTGGGCATGTCTCCATCCTCGGTGCCTGGGCTGTTTTACACAAGCCCACAGGTATTTCTCAGCTCGGCCAAAGCAGCACCTCTCGGGAGCCCTCTTCCCTCCCAGCAAAAGCGCCTGTTTTGGAGCAAGAGGAGAGAAAAAACTCCCACCAAAAGCATGAAGCGCTGCGTATCGCTGGGCTACATGTGTTCTGCAACAGTCATGAATAAGGTATGAGAAATTGGACATGATATTGCATTTCCTGCTCATGCATCTGTTGGATAAGCTATTTGGAGCCCGCCACTCCAGCCAGAGATTGTTTCTTTCCTACATCATGGTAGTCACGGTGTCTCTGCTCGGTTGGGCTACGTTATGTCTGGTTAAGGGAATGAAGGGAAAGAAAAGGAAAAAAAAAGAAAAAAGGGCATATTGAAGACAAAAGTGTTTAAGCCCGGACACATCTGTGAGCATGTGTGTGACACATTCGTGCACTGCTTTGTCAGAAGCGGGGATGTAAAATCTGTGCCCCCAAATCGCGCTCAGCAAATCAAAGGGTGGAAGGAAGAAGGAATTCCGCGGCTCTGGCTATGCCTGCAGATCTTGCTCAAATGTTGCTGGCATGCCACTTCCCCTCCTGGTGATGGGGCTCGGAGGGGCTGTGGGGAAATGTGGGGTGCAGACCAGTCCCCCCTGCGGATGTCATGCCCCCAGCAAGCTTGCATGTCCCCCAAAACCGGGGTCATGGAGTGTTTGGTGAGGGTGGGGGGAGGATGGGAGTGTTGCAAGTAGGTCCTCAGTGCTGTTGAGAGTAAATTCGTCACCCGTCAGGAGAGCTCCAGGCTTCCCCCCAGCACAGCGTCCAACTGGGGAGCAGCTGGGGTACGTGGGGATGCGAGGGGTGTCCCCCGTGTCCCCAGTGTCACTGCAGCCAGAGCTCCTCCTGGCTCCATCAGGGCATGTTTGGGGGGTGTCAGCCCCTCTGTGTCCCTTTGCACCTTTTTGCGTTGCATACAGACAAGAACCTCACCTCTGTCATACAAACCCAGGGAACCATTCAAAATCTTTTCCCGACAGAGGGACGACTCTGCTCTCACACAGCGATGCACAAGAGGGTGTTTTGATAAACTGATCGTATCCACAGCTCAAGTGGATGGGGGCTTCTGGAGAAAGTCCAGGGATTTTCTGCTCCATTTGACATCTCCCACACAGCCTCCTCCCTTTTTTTCCAAACAGAAGTGTTATTTTCCTTCTCTCCTCACCTTTTTTTTTTTTTTCCCAGAAGGAATCAAGATATGGGATAGGAAGGAACACAAACAAACAAACAAAAAGCCAAGAGAAATTATTTTCGCATTGAATCATGCAGAAAAAGGCCCACTCCTTTCAGATGGAACTGAACAGCCAAGAAAATTCTGAGAAAAATGGGATTTAATGGGAAAAGTGAATGGAATAAGATGGAATTTTTTTCTTTGGAGAAATTTTGCAGAAAGTCCTGTGTCTTCTCCAGCAGCCCTGCTCCCGTGCCGCCTGCCCTGAGCACGGGGACTGCCCAGAGCCCAGTCCTGGTCCGCATCCTTGAGATTGCCTTTCACGGAGAACTAACCCTGCTCTCACCATAAACTGTGCCTTAACCTCATATTAATACAGGGTTTGATTAATATTTTGATTTAGATGGTGTCTCTGAGCTCTTCATTACTTGGCTGCTCAGTGGAAGCACCAATAAATATTTTGTGTTTTAGCAAAGAACTGAGAGTGGGAGCACGTTAACTGCATCTCTGACGTAGTGCCCATGGTTCAATAATCTCTGCTCCAGAAACATCCAGCTGTTCCCCAACAGTTCTCTTTTTCTATTGCACTGGAGCCATCCTCTCAAGCGCCCTTCTCTCACTATGGATTTTCCGGAATGATAAATTAATTACGACTTGCATTAAAACTGGTGCATCTTAATATGAGGTCTGTCATAATCATAGATGAATGAGGTATCTGGATGAACACAGTGAAAACTTCTCTTCTTTAAAGCCATTTATAACCCACAAGTATGCCAGGATTAGACCAGTCATAATACACAGGCCAGGACAACAGTGATTAGGCACAAAATTGAATGATGGTGAATGTTTTAATACAATGGTTTATACAAGAAGGAGTATAAAAAAAAATCTCACAAGCATGTTACCTGAATGATAGATTAAAATGGTCCTCAAATAACAATAACAATGTAAAACAATTTGTGAAGCCTTTTCTAAGCAGCACCCTGGTTGGATTCCAAAGAAAATACATGCAAAAAATATTCAAAATCCCATGCGTTACATTGACTTTGGCCAGCTCCCAGCTCTTGGGTATAAAGCTTGCTCCCAAAGTTTTGCAAGTAAAACAAGTTCTTTGAATGAAGGCCTGATCCTGCCAGCTGCTGAGCATCCTCTGTTCTTACTGAGGTCATTGATGTCCTTGGTCTGTAGGATAGATCTAACACATAGGTCAAAAAATGTCATCTAATAATGAAATTCATTATATCAAACACACAAAAAATGAAACTTTCAGGATCCACCCCTTAGCTGTGCAATGCCTTTTTTTTTTAAGGAAAAAAGTATCAGACTTTTGGATGCTTAAGTCACTGCTGGAAATTGTTCCTGCATCTGAAAGACTGGCTGTGAGGCCCATGTAACTGGACAGCTGCTCTCAAGGTTAGGGCCAAACCCTCTTTGCTCCACTCGTGGGAGCAGCCTGATGCTTGGAAGCTGCTTCTGGAAATGCTCCTGCACACGAGCAGCCCTTTCGCCTCCGAGCATGGTGCAGGATTGGGCTCTGAGCCCTTAATCCCCGCGGTAAGAAGTGGAACACTGCACACAAGATGTAGCAACAAACCAGATTTAGTTCAAGGTTAGTCTCCAGAACCCTTATCTGATCACTGACAGCCATTTATCACGCAGAACCCATCATTAGTGTCAAGCTGTTTTATTACCCACTAACTTAACACTGTTTTACCAAGAGTCAAGTGTGATGTCACTCATGTTAAAGTAATTTACAGCTAATAGATATGAGGTAGGAGTCAATGTTGCCTTGCTGAGTTCCTTTCATACTCTGGTGCTAGCTCCTTTCATTTTGCCCAGTAAGCAAACGAGAGAGCAAGGAGAGGTGGTAATAAAGGGGAAACCATCCAAGCGCATGTGTGCCCATGCACACACAGAGAAGCTTTAAATTTCCCAGCGTCTTTTTGCTTCAGATACAAGAATTCATCCATACGTAGAAACTCTGACACTGCAGAGTTGAAGTGGCCAGTAAGATTTAAAGAGATGATAACTAATAATCTGCTTTGTGGGACAAGAAATGTGCAATGCAATGTGGAAGTTCCAGCACAGCAGCAGAGAGGAAATCCATCCTGGAGCTGCATCATGTACCCCCAAAACCCATGAAATCTGTCTCACCAGGAAAGAGCAAGCTTGGGCTGATTTGCCAACCCCTTTCCAGCAGTCTCGGTTTTCAGGGTGAGAGTTCCCTTCATTTGGAACATGAAGAGAAGTTACAGAAACCTCGATAATGGGGTTTGTTACCAAAAAATGAAGCATATGAACATTGTTTTTGTTCCCTGCTTTCCCCATCTCTCCAGCCAATTCTGTTCAGTCTTAAGGTCAACCCCAGTGCAGGCTGTGTTTATAAGAGAATACATTTCCCATTTCCAAGCACTTGCCGTCTCCTCTAATGAATCCTCCTGCTGACGTCTCCAGGATCCATATTCTTAGCCCGCTAGACATTCAGAGATAATCCTGACTAATGTGTATACATTCAAAGAGGTTTATTGTGGAGAATTGTACATTTGGGATACAGGAAAGGGCATCCTATATCAGTTCACCTCTCCAATTTTATACCCATTAAAAACATTTTAAATCACTGTATCTGCTCTTATTTCCCCTGCAAGATCCTAAACTCTAAGCTATTTGCATGGTGACTTCAAATGGAGGCGTGACCCTTCAAGACTCTGAAGAAAAGCCAGAGGTCTCGAGGGATTAAATTTTAACAGTTCTTGGGATCTCAGGTAAATATCTTGCTCTGACAACACACCTGGACTGTAAATCATTGGAGCATCACTTTTGTCAGCCCTGTCAATAACTGTCCTGGTCTGTAAATTCTGTTTGATCAAACAACTCTTGGAAACACACCATTTCAATGGTGACCCCAGCTTCAACCCCAGTGCCAATTGTATGCAGATTGGCCAACGTCCTCTGAAAGGAAAACCCAGTGTTTGGCTGCGGGAAGGGGCTGGCTGACCAGATGTGGGGCCAAAGGTTTGAGAAAGTTGGATAATGGCTAAACTCTACCTAGAGATCGGCCTGGGTACAGTCAGATGGGATATCCATGCTCATAATTTTCTTCCCTTCCACGGGGAACTGAAGAAAGGCTTGCCAGGGCTTCTGCTGCTGCATATCTTTGCTCGCTTAAATTTTTTCCAGTGGTTCCTTGTAACACATGGCTTTGCTCAGCTTGTTTCTGCAAAATCTCAAGAGCAAGCAGGAGATTGCAAGTGGCCCATTGCCACATCCTCCCCTGGGCGATGCTTTGACCACAGGACTGGTGGGTCTCTACCACATGAGGAGAAAGTAGGACCAGCTGCAGTCTGTATCTAAAACTCACCTGGTGCAAAGCTCAGAGTCTGGTTTAACTTCATATTTGCAACTCTGGAGAAATAGGAAAAAGCTCTCCCCTCCTTCTCCCCAGCTCCAGAGCATTCAACCAAGAAAGCCACCATGTCTCCTGGGCAGCTGGGGTGCCCAGAGGAAGAAAGAAAGAGATGCTTTGCTCCCCGCGCTGCCTCTCCACCTCTCCCTCTCCGTACCGCCTTCCCAACTAATTGGAGCCACGTTTTCATGCCAAAGCAGATGAAAAATGCAGCCAGAGAGGTCTGAGAGGTTGCTGAGAAGGTGAAAAATGAGGCTAGGAGAGGTCAGAGATGCAGCCGAAGGGACAGAGAGAAGTGGGAAGGGGAGTTTTGTGAGGTGGAGGAGAAGATTTGCTGATCCATCCCAAGGCAGTTCAGATGTGGCAGAGAAACTGCAAGTGCAGTGAGAAACGGCAGGAAAAATATTGGGCATGGGGGTATTAAAATCAAGCGTAGCAAAGCAATGCAGGAACGTTAAATTTAGTTCTAGTAGATAGGACAGGCTGCACCAGTCATTTGTCACATCCTTTCAGTAGCTTGCTCATGAGAAGTCATTGTGGCATTTCTCCCTCCTAGAGGACTATTTTTGGACACATAAAATATGTGAGGAGAGAGGTGCAAAACAGAAATTAGCCCATAATGCAGAGAGTGTCCCAAATTCATCCCTAGGGCATCTGTGTTAACTTCAGCGGAAGACTTCCATCCGAGGTTCAGAACTGGATTTATAAGTGCACTTCTGTGGAATGCCAGGGGTTTGGGTCAATAACTTCACACCAAGATGGCAATGGGAAAAAGAAGTGCTTCTAGTTACGGATACCAAATTAAATGGACAACGAGCATTAATGTCACAGCTGAATTTGGGCAGAAATTTTATAGGATGTGAAACTCTGTCCCTGTTATTGCAGAGTTAAATAAAACTCCACTAAATAAAATAAGGGAGAGCCATGTTTTGGGACCGTGCTGCCTTCTGGACCTTCAGAATCAAATCCCTGCAGCCTCCTGATAAATAAAAAAGACTTCTGCAGCCCTTCAGACCTTGGCAGAAGAAACCATCTTCCATGCAGCCAGCTTCTCAAGTGGTTGGATTTACTAAGAGCTTAACATACTACTGTGCATTTTTTAAATTCAAAATTTCTCACCTCCATCTACTCTGTACACACATAAAATGGTTAAAAAAAAAAAAAAAAAAAAGGGAATCTGGACTCAGAGCAGCTATAAAAACCCCAACTGGCTTATCCCACTGCAATGCAGGTTCCTCCTGTCCTGAAGCTACCTGCAGAAGAGGGCAGGCAGACCTGTTCACAGCTAACAGCCCTCCAACCCCTTCCCACGCTTCCCTCTGAGCAAACAAGTACCAAGAACCAGGAGGCTATCCAGGTGGTGAAGGTGCTGCATGAGGATGGGAACACAGGTACAGCCTTACTGCAGGGAGTAAGGGGGTAAACACTCCCAGAAGTTGTGTCTCAATTCTTTGGGTAATTTTGGAAGACATGCCTCCAAAAGACATCCATATTCAGGTGCCATAAACCATCCAAAAGCTATAAACCAAATGCTGGGGTGGGCAAATGCTCTCTCATTTTCCAGATATGGGGTTTAATGTTGTATTGGGAAAAAAAAAAAAAAAGCCTTTCCACCAAGAAGGCTGGTTGGCACAGTACCCAACTGGGAAGCAGGGGCAGAGTGCCAAGTCAAGCAACAACTTCTTGGTCTCCCACTTTTCTCCCAAGCAGATGAATTCAGTAATGCTTCCTAAAGGTCATGGCACTCCTAAAGAATAATGAATCTGAGGGTCTCCATACTTGCCAACTGGATTTTTCTTTTTTGATCCTTGAGATCTCCCCATTTCCAGTTTCTTCTCCACAGCATGCATAGCGAGGCACTTAGTTTATGAGAACACTGCTCTTGATATTAGATCTCATGGCTCCAGAGTCTGAAGCTTTAAGGAAAAACACCCGGTATCAGGGGACTTGAAACAAAAAAATGAGCTCACACCCCAGAGATGTCCAGCTGGGAGATTCCACTTTATGGGAACACTCTAGAAAGCTTTCCAAGTGACTTGGGCACCAGCATCCCATCTCCCAACATTTAGCAGTAACATAATGGTCCCAATTTCCTTCCCTGGCATGGGAAGAGCAACATCCTTTGCACGTTCCTCCCAACCAAGCAACAACCAGGTTACATCATGACTTTGGTGGCCGAAGCTCCTCATTTTTCTCCCTCCCCCACCCCAGGAACAATGGCTAACTGTTCTTTTTCCATCTATAAATTTGTCTGAGTTAACAGTTCCCAAGATCTGGCAGCAAGCTGGAGCTGGGAGTGAGCTGAGAGATAGGAGAGTGACAGTCTGAAATGAAACACAGAGCTGCTGGGCCTGCAGCCGTCAGACAGGAGCCTGGCTCCCTCCCTTAAAGATTAGCGAGACTCCTTCGCTGGAGCCCTCCGCATTCCCCAAAATCCTAGCAACAAAGTGCTGTCTCTCAGCCGCCAATGAATCATGTGAATTTAACCTTTCACCTGGCCACAAGGAGGTTAATATACCAAAATAGCCTTTTTTTTTTTCTTCTTTTTTCTTTCCCCATTTATTGCCCGTAATGGCAGTGGGGAGCATGGTGGAAACCCCGTGTAGCTGGGAGGGGTTTCATATCAGAGCTCTTTGCTCGCTGGTGTCTGCCAGGACTAGGATGGCATTGAGCACACGGGCTCAAGTTTATCCAGGGAATATTTTCCATTTCACAATACAGAAGATTTTTGCCTCTTGTTGCCTGGCCCGTGGCTCTATGTGCCCTCCGGCTTCAAACCCACAAGCATTTACATGCACAAGAAATTGTACACACAAGGCATCCCTCAGCGTGCCCACATGGTCGGAGCCTGAGTCACTCGCTGCTCCCGCCTGCTCCTGCCCCAATGGCAAAACTCCTGGAGAACCTCCCAGGTGCGGTCAGATCCTCACCCCCTGCAAGATGCTGAGCCCATGGATACCCTGTCTGGGCTGGACGTCCTTGTCCTTTGGGCTTGGGACAAAGTTGGAGCCCTCAGAGTCCCCTGTATCCAATAAATCTGGAGACCACAGTTGGCCCATCTGTGAAAAATGAGGTGGTTTATCCCTTGTGGGGTGCTCCCAGCAGCAGATGCTGCAGCCCCAGCCATGCCCACTGGCCCTACCATCATCAGCCTGAGGATTTCATGACTGCTCTGAAACTTGGAGCTTTCTGTTAAATCAGCCTGGAAGGAAAAGGAATTTTAAACAATTGGGGCCAAAATCGCACAAGAAAAGGTCACTTTTAGGAAGCAAGTGACTTCCCATCTTAGGGGGGCACAAATCATGGTCTGGATTTTGTACCCTCTAAATATTGAAGGACATAGGGTGATTTTTGTTGCTGTTGTTGGCTCATGAGTTGGCTGAGATTGAGGCATCCCCATACAACGGGTCCGTAGGGGACAGCGGTCAACATCAGCTCTACGGGACCTCTTTTATTTTCTGTGCCAGCAAAAGCATTATGGGCTAAAGAGGAAAACAAGATCTCAGAGTAAGGGGCGAAAAATCTTAAACACTTCCCCCACCCATCTCTCACATCCCCCCTTCCTGAGAGCTGCTGCCACATGCATATAACAGGAGATAAATATTTTTTGGCGGAGCCCGCTGTTTATTTAACCCTTTTGAGACACAGCCCTCTGGCATCCCCTCACTCCTCCAGGCACAAAATCCCGCTGTCCCTGCCTGGCTGGGCTGGGGCAGCTCAGTCTTTGCCCGCAGCCCCTCGTTGGCTGGGGCCTCCCTCCCCCAGCCCTGGCCCTGCATAATTTCTTTTCCCGAGGGATCAGCCTGGCCTTAGCCACAGGAGGGACCTGAGATCGGTCCCCAACTCACCGCTTGGAGACTGGGTAGGAAGCGGCCAGGGGGAGAATGGAGGGAGGGAGGGAGGGATGCAGGACGAGGGCTGGGGACCACGGATGTGGGCAGGGGATGCAGGCCTGGGGATGCAGTCCCCACTGGT
>NW_010106670.1:0-4334 GCF_000699245.1 Pterocles gutturalis | reverse complement strand
ATATTATATATATATATAGGTCTGCGACATTAAAAATAAATCAGGTCACCTCTTTTTAACTTGAGCCTAATAAGGTGCCCCATACATACATACATTTATCTATACATCACAGCCTAGACTTTAGAAACAGCACAGACTTTCTCTGCTGCTTAAAAAGACTCAGGCACCTAAAACCTCAGTACGGGCAGGGCCACGGTGCTACCCCAGCGTGCTGTAACTCAACCCTTGGCTTTGCCGATCAGATTCGCCCTGCCACGCAACACTGTGCCGCGAAAACGGCAGCGGGGCTGCGGGCTGACAGGCAGCACCAAACATGGAGAAGGTGGCACTGGATCAGGGGGACGTGAACTTGGACGGCCAGGCTAGCAACCAGTGTTTGCAAACACAACACAGGGGATCAGATGGGCTGGCAATAAATTAGGACCGGCATCGCAGCAAGCAGGAGAAATTGCTCGAAATAACAAACGGAGGCAAAGAGGGCTCCCCAGCTACCCCCCGGTTTCATTTTGGTGCCTGAACGCGCTGGCTCCCAGGCTGCTGAAGCATGATGGAAAAAACGCTATCTGACAAGTGAAACTAAATAATGAGCACTTCCAGCACCGCTCCTCCGGCTCAGAAACTTAACCACAGCCTTGCTAAATGTTGCTTTATCCTATGCTAGACTCCATTCAACCCCAGTTTGAGCCCCACTCCAAAGGAGGAGAGAAGAATTAAGGTGATGGGGGGAACTCATCACTTCCCCAGGTGACACCTACTCTGGCTCAGCTGATCGTTACATCGAAAAAGCAAAGGATTTGGGATTCCCCTGTCTTCTAGCATGCTTCCAGATCTGTTGGTAGAATAGTTTGGGAAGGGAATTTCTGCTAAGCGGGTCTTCCAGGCGATGCTAACTTTTCTCAGTGGTTGCAAACCAAGAATTGCCCAAACAATCCCACAAGCACTCGGTTAAACGCAACACAGCACCCAGGGGAAGCAACCAGCTTCGGAAGGTGGGAGAAAGGGCTGCCCACAACCTGCCCACGGGGCCCAACAGCTCCGTGCTGCCCAAGTGCAGCTCTGCAGTTCCATCTCACCTGGGGCCTCTTGCTCCAGGTACTGAAAAACTGCCAGTTTGAGGTCTACAGGAGCTTCAGTGTTTTCACAGAAACAAAGAGGAAAAATACCTTCAGCATCCCACTTTTCTAGGGATAGGAAGGCTTGCAGACTACAGCCATGTATCTAGTTGCAAGGGCTGTACAGCAGAATGCCTACCACCAGAACTGCAGGACTCCAGCAGTAACCTCACTCTGCAAAGCACCCTCTCCTTCTTTTACAGATGAAAGGCACCATCATGACCTGAGACTCTCAACAAAAGCACACTGAGAACCTGTAGCAAGTGTCAAAGCAAGCCCAGCATGACCATATGCTTGCTGGGAGCAAGGAGAAAGTTCAATGCAATTTTAAGCTTCCACAAGATACACCCACAGAGGAGGATCTCACAGGACTTGTAGCTCCTGTAAAGCTCTGAAAACACACAGAAGAAAGGGGACAACCTATCAGCCGAATCCATTCTCCTGCCACATTGTGCACCTTGGAAGTAGTAAGCTGTACAGAAAAATTAAGTGAATTAAATATGTACAGTATGAGCCAACCAACAAATCCTTCCACAGCTTCAGAGTGCTACAGCCAGCCTCTGCCAACCATGCCTCTGAACAGCATAAACACCCCGGGGAAAAGGAGATTCAATCTAGAGGGCAGCATTGTTAAGAACAGGAGCTACAGAATAAAGTGAAGGTGCCTTAATTGGTGGGGCCTGTTTCCTCCGGGGAAAAGGAGATTCAATCTAGAGGGCAGCATTGTTAAGAACAGGAGCTACAGAATAAAGTGAAGGAAGGGAAGTGTCCTTGAATGGTGCCTTAATTGGTGGGGCTTGTTTCCTCCAGAGCATTCAGGGATAGACCAAAAACCACATTAAAACAGGAGCCTTTACAGGAAAGCCATATACATACACAAGCACGCATGCATGTAAACACAACACTTTCAGATCACTTTTTAGATTAAATATCTCCCTCTGTCCATTATTCCCATCCCATACTACCAGAACAAGGTTTGACTGCGCTTCAAGTTCTGCTGACTAGTCCATGATGCAATGCCTCAGACCAAGCAGCCTCCCTCATCTTTCCTCCTCCCTTCTTCTACTCTCCCGCTGCCCATCGCCAGGACCTACAAGTCCAGTTTTATACAGACTAAAATAAGGTTGCTAAGTAAAGGTCAGTCTGAGAAGCTAAAAGAGAAGTATACCCTCCTGGACCTCTGCCCCTTGGGCTATAAATACTCAGAGCAAGTACTAGGGGAAATTCTTTGTCTGCACAGACAGACACCAGGAAGCACGTTTCCTCCTCCTTCCAGTTCCCACCCCCTCTGCTACTCAAGGACAACAGTCTGAAAAAAGCAAGCAAGCATCTCCCCGCTACCAGCTCTGTGATTTGTCCACTAAAGGCATTTGCTTTGCTACTGGTGACTCAAAGCACACAGGTCTTCCAAGCGATAGACACTTTTGAAGTCCAACCATCAGCAAGGCTAACACCAGACTACACGCACTGCAAAGCAAACCATGAGGTTACACATGGGCAAAAAGAAGGATTACCTTTTAGGACTAGGGGTTCCTTGCCTTCTCGCTTGAGCGACTCCAGCACTATGTGGAGCGGCTGGGAAGGCATTACTCTGCTTGGCTCATTGGTATTCTCATCATAAACTATGATTTCTTTGGAAAAGATCCTCTTGAAAGAGTCCTTGCCTTCCCGGCAGGAGATCAAGTCCAAGACAGTGATCTTGCCCTGCTGGAGCCTTCTCCGGCTGATCTTGTCAGAACAGTTAATGTGGACAGCCCCTTGAATGTGGCTCTTATTATACTCCATGAACGGCCTGCAGTCAATGATGACAGGCCCTTGGTTCTGTTGGTGGCTCTTGCTGCATTTGGTCATCTTCTTCGCCAGGTCATTGGGATAAATGATTTTGATGCTAGCGAGTTGCTTGGTGGTGGCTGAAACCGGGCTCCCCACCCCACCCAGCGGGCTCAAGCTGCCGGCGTTCTCATTGCTGTTGACCATTTGGTTGGTAGGACAGGCGGTGGAGGATCCGGCGTGGGCGCTGCTGGTGCTCGCTTGAGTTTGGGCCTGAGCGTCCTTGTCGTACGTTGCCACAGTGCAGCAACTGGCACTGCTGCATCCACAACTCAGGGAGCGTGCAGAGCCGTTGGATGAGGGCATATACGTGAGATTAGCAGTCTTTAGGGACACAACAGCTGCACCGAGCAGACTGGAGTGGCTCTCGCTGGCAGAAGAGGCAGATTCAAGATAGCTAGAGTCTAAACAAAGGTTGAGATCCTGAGGTCTCACTGGCCTCGAAAGCGCCACTACTACCCTGTCGTCTAAAGGAGACGGAGGCATGAGGAGGCTGAGCACTAGCAAGTTACGAAGAACTCAAGATCACCCTGCAAAAAGAAAAAAAGGAAAGGGGAATGGGAGGAAGAAAAAGGAGACTAAAACAGGTCATGAAATCACATAATCCCACAGATACGACAGCTCAATCTGCTAACACCCATTGCCCACAGGTACCAACCCCTTCTGACAGTTATCAGCTCACAGCAGTTTAGCTAAAGAACCTTTTCCAGTCCTGTAGTAAATACTTCAGCTATCTGCACGCGTGCACATGGCATGCAGAATACACGCAGCTAGCCTGGACTGTGCAGCTACACCCAGGAGGCGGCATTTGTCTGCATGCAGATGGTACTGAGCTATTCTGAAACCCCAGGCTGCAAGGCATGCAACCGATAATGACAGAGAGGCACGTTCTCTTGTTCCCGTTGCTTACTGCAAAGGAAGCAACTACTGGGCTGACTCTACTACTGGGAGGAACACACAGGAGCTGAACGTGTAAGTGATAGGCAACTTTTCCAGCAAGCTAGAGTACAATCCGCTTGTAAGTTCTCTGAGATGGTTACAAGCTTCAACACATAAAGCTAAACAAAAAATAAAAAAACCAAAAAACACCCAGAACAGAGGAAAATTAGGTTCTGGAGATCTTGACAAAAAGTAAGCACGTGCCTTGAGAGGTTAATCCTGCGCCCGTGAAGCCCCCATCCCCATGCCCACGAAGGTTGCTGTTCTCCAGCAGTCCTGGAGCAGCAGCTCCCTCCTCCCCAGCACACTGCCCAGCTTCCAGAAAAAGGGGTGCCCTCCGCCCCAGCCAAGGTCACAGCCTGCCCAACCTTTGCCTTACCATTTCTAAGAAAAAGCACAGAATTAGAACACCCCCTTCACCCCATGTTTCCACTCTACGTGGGGGGGAAGGAA
>NW_010106669.1:0-781 GCF_000699245.1 Pterocles gutturalis | reverse complement strand
TCCCCATGCCTAGGGTGTCCCCATGGCAGAGGTGTCCCCGTGCCAGGGGTGTCCTTGTGCCAGAGGTGTCCCCATGCCTAGGGTGTCCCCATGGCAGTGCCCAGGGTGTCCCCATGGCAGAGGTGTCCACATGGCAGTGCCCAGGGTGTCCCCATGCCAGCGGTGTCCCCACACCAGAGGTGTCCCCATGGCATTGCCTGGAGTGTCCCCATCACCAGGGTGACCCCATGCCAGAGGTGTCCCCATGGCAGTGCCTGGGCTGTCCCCATCACCAGGGTGTCCCCATGCCAGCGGTGTCCCCACACCAGAGGTGTCCCCATGGCAGTGCCTGGGCTGTCCCCATCACCAGGGTGTCCCCATGCCAGCGGTGTCCCCACACCAGAGGTGTCCCCATGGCAGTGCCTGGGCTGTCCCCATCACCAGGGTGTCCCCATGCCAGAGGTGTCCCCATGGCAGTATCTGGAGTGTCCCCATGCCCAAGGGTGTCCCCATGCTACAGATGTCCCCATCAACAGAGTGTCCCCATGGCCATGCCCATGGTGTTCCTGTCACCAGAGTGTCCCCATGGCCAGGGTGACCTCATGGCAGTGCCCGGCCCCATCCCCAGGTTGCCCCCCCCCCCGTCCCATCCCCGCCGTCAGCCCACACCAGTTGCCCCCACACCCGTCCCAGCACCCCCGGGTGACCCTGGTGTCCCTACAGCCGGTGTCCCCTCCCCAGGGACAGGAAGCGCTGGGTGCTATCAGCACCCACCAGCCCCCCCGGCTCCCGGCCCCCCCAG
>NW_010106668.1:21367-34563 GCF_000699245.1 Pterocles gutturalis | reverse complement strand
TTATTTTATTTTATTTATTTTATTTTATTCTATTTTGTTTTGTTTTGTTTTATTTTGTTTTATTTATTTCCTGGACATTAGTAGATCCTAAGAGCTACTGGGATGTGGAATAAAATCTTTACAGAAAGTTTCTCCCTGGTCAAACCTTTCATGGCGATTAACCTTGAAGTGTGGCTTTGTCACAAATGTTCCCCAGAAACTCGCTTCACCCCCATTTCAGAGCAGCACCCCAATACACCAGAGCTCTGGAAAGCAATTTCTTGCAGACTTGACGGTAGACTTGTCCTGTTCATACCTCAGCTCTCAGCGATGCGAGGAATTTCAATTATTCATGTAGTTATTCCATCAGACAAAATATCTCCCCTGTGCAGCACACTCACACTTTGCATTTTTTAAAATTTGTTTAATTGTATTTTTGTAATTCTTTGTGTTTTGGATTTTAATTGGGAAAAGACAGGGAAAAGACACTCTTCTGGCCTAACGCTGTTATAAATTTCCCCTGGAGTTAAAACCCTGACCTGAAATGAGCCACGAAAGTTTAACGCCTAATTGAAATAAAATTTCTATTTGGATTATCTTTGGAAATTTTAATTTCACAGGAAAGTCATTACTCCATTTGTTTTGCTAATCCTTCAGATCTGCCTCTGTACGGAGGATGATCTGGAATGTTATTAGAGTCTTTAATAAGATCGCATTTTCTCCTCAAGGCCACTCAGGAAGGTCTGAACAAACAACGCAAAGCCGCTTGTTCGGCTGCAATTAGGATGCTGGAATCAGAAACATCCCGAACTCAGCGCTGGGTGTTTCACCCTCTCTCACTGCATCCCTAAGCCGTGAGAGGTGACGCATGCTTGGGCAATAAATAAGCCATGAACCCCCAAAATACACCCCAAACCCCAACTATTTCAGATGACAAACCAGCTCCCCAAGAGGAGGTGCAATAGGAAAGATTTTCATTTTCCTTGGAAGATGAAAGATGGAAGATTTTTCCATTTTCCTTGGAAGAGGAGAGGAGAGCAGATGATGTTAAACCAAGACTACAAAGGAGATGCTTTGATGGAGTCTTCCAGAAACGCGAATGAAAATTCTATTCCCAGCCTTGGCAATGTCTTGCATCTCCTAAAAAAACCATGTAGGAGTTGAAAACTTTGCCTTCATCCCAGGGCTAGATGGGAAAGTTCTCCCCGTTGGTGCCATGTCCATCTCCATCGTGGCGGGAAGGGTGGAAGGGACCTCTCCATCCCCTGACATCCCCATCTCCTCCCAGTTCTTCTCCCAGAAATCCCAGCAAGAAGGCTGCCAGGAAAAATGGGAAAGATATCGCCAAACCCCCAAGGCAGGTGAAATCTCAGGATGCAGGATGGTTTCTACGTTGGCCATCAGTGTAGGGTCTGTTGGGGTTGTGTGGGACCGCGGCTCCCACTAGTGGCTTGTCCTAAAGGCCATCATTTGCCAGATGACCTGACGCTGCATCCCTCAATTTTGGGGGTCACAGGCTTGCTTTCCTCCCCCTCTATGCGCACAGGGATGCTCTACACGGCCGCATCCCTGCAATAACACAAGAATCTTGTTCCACCAAACAAAAATTTACAAATTGCTCCCAAAAAAAAGGCATTTTGGTGCCTCGTTTAGAACTTAAGCGATGCTCAAATCCGCAAAGGCAAGATATGACCCTCGCCTTGCCGAGATGACCCTTAAAAGAGGGACTTGATGAATAAATAATGTGTTAAATAATGTCCTGGAAATGCCGGCTTTGCAGACACGAGGTGCAGTGTTTGCTGAGTTACAGTCTCAGCTGGCTCCGTTTCCAAAGGTGTTAATAAACCCACTGCGAGGGAGACGTGGGGAGCTTCGACTCACCCTTAAAGGTTAAATTGCCAGCTGGCTGGAAGAAGAAGCAGAAAAACTCGCAACGTTTCATTGATCAGCTTTGAAACAGTCGCTCTGACTTCGTACGGTACATCTTGGATCGTTTCGCCGACAAAATCCACCCAAATCCATCACTTCAGAGGTAATTACTGCTCCATTACGCTGAGTTTACTGTGATCTATCTGCAATCATGAAATGAATTATCCTTTACGATAGGAGAAAAAAAAAAGTTTGGGAGGGTGGGAGAGGGAAGTGAATAAAACCCAGAAAATAAAATCAATTCATGGCTCCATTAATGCACAACCACAAGCCTCCTTGCCACAGTCCATCTCAGGTACGGCTCTTGGGCAGCCGACGGAGAAACAAAAGAACAATTACAGAAGAGAATTAAAATCACCTTTTTAAGTGAAACTTCTCCAGACGACTTCCCACTGAGATTTAATAAGGCGCGCATCGACCGCCGATGCAATAATTGATTATTAAATCACTACAAATACGCGGATGTACAAAGCTGCAGACCAATTTCCCCACTTGTAATAATTTTTTTTTTTTTCTCGGCATTTATTTAATCCGCGCCTGCCCACGTGAATTTCAATGATGGATCTTCGGACGCCTTGATGCAAAACAGAGCTTTGGCAAGACAACCATCCATCAGAAGCTAAGCTGCTGCTAATAACCTTCCCTTGGGGGAAATTGCAGGCAAATAGTTATGAATTTAGTGATGGGGAGCCTCAATCTTCTATTTATTTTTTTTAAGGTGCTAAGGAGTGTAAGGATGGAGAGGACCACTGAAATTTTCTTGATGTGTTTGGGGTTGAAATACATCCCAAAAGCATGATTTACATGTTTTTCCTTTGGTTTTCCAGGCATTAAAAACTGGGGAAAAAAAATTTTAAAAATCAACATTTTCAAATAGGGAAACCGAGGCACAGAGGACTGACGTGATTCTTCCAGGGTCACTGATGTCCATCAGCCCTGGGACACTTGGCCAGGGAGTTTTGTGCTTTGAAACCCCCACTTTGGTCCCAACGAAACAAAACCCAAGAAGATCATCCCCCAGCATCACAGGGATCCAGCCTGGGGGATGTTAAGGCTATTTTCCCTTTTTTTCTCTCTTTTTATTAATTTCTCCCGCCAAGGAACAGCAAATACTGTTCATGAAAGATCACCAGCATTCCACAATTATGGACCAATAGCTCCAAAGCTGAGATGGTGGTTTATTGGGATATTTTTTTATTATTTTAAAGGTATTTCTCACTATTTTCTCCCCTCCACCCCAGCTGCCAGGGCTCAGCACCCACCTGCAGAGTAAATCACAGCTCCGGTGTCACTTTCTGAAAGGATAATAGTTTTCCCTCTCGTTTGACAGACAAATCGCATCATCCCAGGATTTCCCCCGCAAACTTTCGAGCAGCTAACGCGCCCCCAGGGATTTATTTCGCTATTAAACAGGTTTATTTGCTGGGGGGGGGATGCAAAATTTTGAGTCCTGCTGGTTTTTTATTATGGGCTGAGATTCATCACAGGGGTTTTCATTACTCAGATTGGCTTATTTTAGTTACACTTTCAACCCAAATGGGTCTAGAGCCATAATGGGAGAGTATGTGTCTTCTAGTTGTCGTTTTCCAGCCTGCAAAATGACTATGGAGATGACTTTCCACCTCAGATGGTCCATCGGTGACCTCCCAGCAGAGGACCCCACTGAGTCCTCAGCTGCAAAGAGCCTGTTTTCCCTCGGAAAAACCAAGAATTGAGCAATTAGGGCTTGTCTCATGAAAAGATCTTGGCAAAATAAAGGGGTTTTTTAGAATATTATGTACAATCATGCCACACCAATCAACGGACGTTGGCTTGGCTGTTTCCACCAAAATCCAAGGGACGCTTTGGAGACATCATTTGCTGTCCTATAGCGAGTAGGGTATTTTCCAGTGGTAGAAAAGCAAAATACTCTAATGGCTGTGAGATGCTTAACAAACCTTAATAACTGGAGGCTCACAACAGCTCTGCAAGAAATAGGAACCGTAATAGTCCCTATTTTAAGGCAGAAGAAGAATGGACACACGTGTTCAATGACTGGCTAAGTAAAGTCTTATCAGGAGCCGTGGTAGGCTCTCCATTACTTGATGTCTTCATATCAAGACTGGATCTCTTTCTATCAGTCATACTCTGGCTCCTCCAGGAAGAAGAAGTGGCTGGGGGAAAAAAAAGGAAAACAAAGGCTCTTCTTTCTCCTTCCTTCCCTTTCTTCAGAAATGTGGTTTTTCTGCTGAAAAATGAGAAAAGTTGACTTTTCTTCAAGTAGGTCCAGCCAGATGTAAAGGGATTGGTCCCAGTTTTCTCAAGGAAGGAGAGATGGGCCAGAATTGCAGACACCGGTCTGTAAAACCCTCCAATAAAGACTTTGTGAGAATAATCTCAGGATGATGAAAGCAGCTTTGACTTGATGGAAAACCAACAGTCCTGCTCAGGTCTCCAGGCATGCATCGGTTTCCTCCAAACACTTTGGGAAAGAGGCAGATGTGTCCTTATTTCCTCCTCCTTGTTGAGGGCCTGTGTCCCTATCTGAACCCAAAAGATAAAGAGAAGAAGGGGTTTGGGGCTTTAGTGGTTTAAATGTCAGTGTTTCTGTAGGTTTTCAGGGTGATGGAGGGAAATGTCGCTCGGAAGCTCATCTGTGATGCAAGTATGTCTATATTCATGCATGGCTTGATGTACCTCCTCCATCCCCATGATGTGCAGATCCATTTGCATCTTCTGACACTCAAAAGTGTTGAGCAAGTTGATCCACTTCTCTGGGGCAGGGAAAAAGGGGAAGACACGAAAAGTCCCAGAGGGACAACACTCCACACTCTCTACCCATATCCAAGCAAACCATCTCACCTTTTTATTTCCCTCTGGAAAAATAAGATGTCCTTTCCACGCATGGGTATCTCAGACCAAAGGATTAGAAGGAGCGGTACTAGAAAAATGAAGCATGAGGCAAACAAGTCGTTCTTTTTTCCCAAATCATTTAGCACGGAGTAGGGAGGCAGGGAGAAATTATAGCCGGGCACATAAATCACGGCATTAATTACGCATTCAGCCGACGTTGCCAAGGCTTTCTGTTTGCAAATTGCCTGCAAACAGATTGAAAAAAAAAATCCCCGCCATCTTCCTCGTTTGAAAAATATTTGCAAAATTTCTTCACGGTCCGAGGATCAATTGGAGTTGAAAATGTGATTATGGAATCTACAATTCACAGTCGCGCAATTCCCACTGACCCAGCTGTGGCCTTTTGATGTTTCCGCGCCATAAATATGCAACGAAGAAGTCAGAAAGTCACAGTTTTAAGGCCAGAAGGAAACAAAATCATCGAGTTTGACTTCCAAAAAGATTTTTCTCTATTGAGTGCTGCTCTGAGTCTAATAAACTACCCAAAAAAAAGCAACTTTTAGGAAAATTCAGCACTTTGAAGTAGTGAAGACTTCACCGCCTTCTTCAGTTAGCTGAGCCAGGGCTTAATTACCCTCGCTGTTTAATTGGGATCTGAACATTTCTCATTTAAATTCCGCTCTTGTCACGCCTTCGCTAAAGATCCCTTGGCTCTCCGAAGCTTCTCCTGGCGTGGCTGCCGAAAGACCACCGTTCCGAGCGCGGTGCTTGGATTTTGCAAAGCCGGGATCCTTCATTTGCAATTTGGGCTGTGACCGGTTCTAAATTAAGCCAGGCTTGGATTCAACGCAACGGGGCACGTCTGCTACAACCTAACCGGCCCAACGCAAATTGGGAATTCTGCAATCAAGGAGATGGTTTGAAACGCTCACAGCAGGAAAGATTTGAAGGAAAAGTTTATTTTCGGGGAGAATTCACTCTAGCAAAGCTCGTCTGGCTCCGTTCAAGGTGAGTGAGCGCAAAAGGGTCAAGCTGAAGCTGTCTTGCCAATTAGAATAAATTATCCTCCTTCCTCTGCCTCCTTAATGGCTCTCTTCTGCCGTGATCCAGACCGAACACCTCTGTGCGGCCACACGCAGCTCAGAGGTGAGCTGAGACTTCTCCTAATGATCAGCTGATTACATCCATGAATTATGCACGCTGCTAGTTTATGCAAAACAAGCCCGTTATTATTATTAAAATCCTGACAACAGTGAAGCAGCTGGCATCTCGCTGTCTATCATGCCTTGACTCCTGTTTAACATGCTGACCAATATTGCCTCCTTGCTACTTTTTGCTCTTCCATCTGTCTGCAGATATCCACTTATTGGTCTTTTGTATTTTTTTTTTTTTTTTGTCTCAGGCACCTTTTGTTAGGATCTTGCCCAATATCTTGCAAAAGATGGTCAAATCCCACCACTGGGGGGATAAATATGCATTAAAACTTCTTGCATACTTTGGGTTTAAGGCAATTAAAGAACTTTGTTAAGCTCACAGCACAGAAGTGCTGGGCGCTGTATAAATTTGGATATCTGGTCTTTACATCGATGAATTTGCCGTCCAAGTTCTTCTAGTTTTCAGCTGGTTTATCTCATCCAGCTTGCCTGGGAGACACTAAACACACTCAAAGCTCATACTGTGCCTGTGTCGTGCTCTTCCAGCTCTTAGCATGAGGCCCAAACCTTGCCGGAACTTCTACAAGCTGGTGTTTGCCAAATATTATTAAATATGAATATTCAGGGAAATTTGTTTGCTTGGCTCCACTCAGTGTACACTCGGTGTTTAAGTGAGAGCGGAAAGCGTGCAAGATGGAAGAGAAGGAGGAGGGAGGCGAACACATCTGGTCCTTTGAAAAACTCGTTTGAAGCTTGGAGCTTCTTCATCTCAACTTCTTGCAGGGTTGTATGCGAGGAGCCCATTGAGGAACCTATAGATGGACCATACACAGGGGCCGCTGACATTTTGGTAACCGTGTGTTTCATTTATCTGTCACCTTTGTTTACTCTCATTTGTATACTTAACTAATTGGACTTGACACAATAAGGGCATGACCATGAGAGGCAAAAGACATTGCTTAAATATTTCATATAATGCTTAAAAAAGAAAAAAGAAAAGAAAAAAAGACAGTAAAGTACTGGTTCCTTCGTCCTGCTCATTTTTATTAGGAAGAAAGGAGGTTGGGGGAAAATAGCCATCATTAGCTCAGATTATGCATGAATGCATAATAAAGCTCCTAAAGAAATGTGAAATACCAGTGCCTTCACTAATGGGAATTGATTCTGAATTTTATTCATTTTTAACAAGATTTAATGACGTTTCCTTGTATGTTTCTCCCCGTGGTTCATTATTCCATTAAGTGCCATTTAATCTGGGTGATGTGTGTAGAAGATAACAGCTTGCGATGGGTTTTGGTTTAACAAACTCCTCACCAACGCTCCCGGCAAGCTGAGAAGATGTGACAGGTCCCATCCCAGCACAGTGGCCACCGAGGTTGCCTTCGCTGAAGTCGCATGAAAGATAAATGGGATCAGCTGGGAGTCAACTGGTTTTGGCAGATGAGCTCCTCGCTGATGGATTCGGAGCAGGATTAACAATTTAAAGCACAGCCCTTGCGTTTAGCATCTCCGCCTCTCATTAGTGGCGTGCTCTCACAGAGCATCTGCTAAAAAATTAACTTTTAAAAAAGCAGCAATCTGGATTGAAAAAAATTCCCTTTGTATTATGGGTTGTTCTGCTGTTTTGCTCCTTGGGGTGTTTTGCAACCCATGGTGTGGGCTCCTATGACTCTTGGTCATCTCCCAATGCTTGCCCTTGACCAAGAGCTAAGATCGCGGCTGCTGGGTTAGGTCTGGCTTTACATCATCCCATTCATCAACTCATCAAATTTAATTTTCAAAGGAGTCCAGCTTGTTCTGAGCCCAACTGCTTTGTCACAGGACCTTCACAGAATCACAGAATCACAGAATCACAGAATGTTAGAGATTGGAAGGGACCTCGAAAGATCATCTAGTCCAATCCCCCTGCCGGAGCAGGACACCTAGATCAGATCACACAAGAACGCATCCAGGCGGGCTTTGAATGTCTCCAGAGAAGGAGACTCCACAACCTCTCTGGGCAGCCTGTTCCAGTGCTCTGTCACCCTCACTGTAAAGAAGTTTTTCCTCATACTCAAGCGGAACCTCCTATGTTCCAGCTTGAACCCATTGCCCCTTGTCCTATCACTAGATGTCACAGAGATTCAGTCATTTTGTCTCCCAGCCTAAATTTAGCCATTGGTCAACGATGGCCTTTAACTTCAGCCATTATTTCCTCCCTTTGTGTTTTCTTCTCTGACATATTTACAGAGAGCAGCCAGGTCCCCTCTTGGTCTTTGCTTAGGTAGGCTCTGGACCCCTGCTCTGCTCCATCCCTCTCCCGAGGTTGCTCTCCCTTTCCAAGGACAAAGGAGTTGCTCTTTCTAGCAGCTGCTCTAGGGCCAGCTCAGCCTTTTTCAATAGCAGTTATTGAAAAGCGTGGAGTGGGTTTCACAGAGGCAACCTCACCTGGGTCTAGCACATTCACAGGAATACCTCTCGGCTAGAAATATTGCTCATACGTGGTACGCCTGGAAGAAAATGCTTCCAGCACTTAAGGGCAGCGAGTGGATTCATTTTTTCTTGGCTGTACCATACCATGACCACCCAAAACCTGAGTGGTACCCAAGGGATGCCATCCCACCGGGCACATCCAGACTTCACCTGGCACTTAGGATGAGCAGGTATCAGGATCTAAGCTGCCTCTTCAGCCCAGATTATCCAAGCCATGCCTAATTTTCCCTTTTCACCTCCCTAGATAAGCCCCCCACCTTGCACAAACCTGCTACTGGAGCTGCTGGTTCCTAGTAGAGCCAGAAGGTGCAGCCACCCATAGTGCATGTGATACGAATTCAGCAGAATGCAGGCCATTTAAATGCAAAAAGTTAATTGGAAATGCTGAACGACTGGAGCCGTGGGGGTACTAGAAAACCTGCCAGCACATTGCTTTAGGTGAGTCCAGCCCGGCCACGCCATCCGATGGCAGAGCCAGCAGTTGAGTGCGGTCCCGAGGATGGCATTAGGCGAGGTGCCACCATCACCCACTCATTGAAATTTAAAAGCAATATTTAAAAGCACTTTTTTTTCCCCTATGAAGATTCCTGGCTCCATATTATGCTGCAAAAATCTGCCAGCCCTCAGCTCACCCTATCCAAAAACGTCCCGACGCATCCCTGCGCAGGCAGGTGCGAGCTTTGCATTGCTGGAAGAAGAGCAAAAATCAATAGAATGCAAAATAATAAAAAAAAAGGGCAAGCCATGATTCAATTTTTTGTTTTAAAGCCTTTTGCCCGAACCCCTTCTGTCTAACCTGCTGGCAGAGAGCAGCGCTGGCTCCTGGCCAGTAATTACAGTGATCAAGAGAATTGAAATGTTTTGCAAAGCTTGCTTGGCTTTTATAGGTGAGCTGTGGAACAAGGCGAGTTGGAAGTCTCCTGGCCTCGAACAGAGATGCCATTTCATTATTCAGATGAGCAGGTACCATATAGTGGTGATTACACAGCCGGTATCTGCTTTTCTTTGCGACTTGAGCTCTTGAGGGGATTTTGCTGCCTGATGTCGAGGGAAAATGGGAATAATGGGGCTCCTCAGGTGGACTACGCTTGGGGGATGTGATGTCCACCTTCAAAATGCTTTCACATCCCATGTTCTAGGTATTTGGGGTGTGCTATTAACTGGGATCTCCCTCCAGAGCTCTCAAAAACATTTCTTGCAGGTGGTCTGTAGCACTAAGAGAATGGGGAAACTGAGGCAGGGAAGAGATGAAACGTATTTGGAGCTGCCATGACCAAGAGATTGGATAAAGGGCAGTGAGATATGTCAATTTTGGGCTGGCAAGGTCTGTCTGCAAGGACCAGAGGGATGGTACCAGTGGTGGGGGATTCATGCCTGCATCACACCAGCAATAAGAAGGAAAAAAGGGAAAAAAAGAAAAAAAAAAAAAAGAAAAAGGAAAAAAAAAGAGAAATGTTATTTAGAGAAAAAAAAAAAAGCATTAAAAAAGAATCACTTCTTCTCGTTAAGTAATGACAGCCGAGTCTGAATCCTGCTCATCATTTCAAACTGCTGACTCATTTACCACTTGAAATGAATTGAGGGCTGTTAAAGGTTTTATAGAAGATTTCATTAAATATGTATTGAGCCAGCTTAAGATGGAAATTGTTATGAAAGCTGGCACCGGCTCAAAGAGCCAAATGTTTCAGTTTATTACAGAGATATTTTACTCCTGCCTCTGGCTTGCGCATGGTTTCGGCCACCGAAATTCCCAAAGAACGTGGCGTGGGAAGCAGAGCCTCCGTGGGAATTTTGTGGGTCCAAACTGAAGGGCTGACGCCGAGGATGGGGGGCAGAGGTGGGGAGCAGCCCCCTTGTGTTGTTTTTGGAGAGCTTAGCTGCACGTGTCATCTTTCAGGGGGCATGAAGAACATGCTGGACATCTTCTAACCCATATTTCTAGACAAGCTCTGTGCTCAGTGTCACATATTACACCAGCTCTGAGCATCTCCTTGAGGTTTGGGATCACCCATAAACTTACAGATGGGTTGCCCAACTCAAATTGAAAATTTTAGTTGCTGCTTTGCAAATTTTTTTGGCTGGAGTAGCAGGGACCCAAGTTGCAGATGTCTTCACCCTTTGCTGGACCCAACCCATGCTCCCTGATCCCAGCTCTTTGAGTCAAGGTAGAAAAAAAATGGTGTGTGAATGAACTGGTTTGTCAAGATCAGGGCAACATTAATGTTCCCCCAGGCTAAGCACAGATGTGTTTTCCCTCGAACACGATCTCGACAATTAAAACAACTGTACCTGCATTTATCATATTGATGGGATGAAACATGCTTGGTCGCACCGAGTGCATTATTCATGGGGTCTAATACGGCACAAAACTATTTTCGTCTTGCTTTGTAAATGCATATGGGAAGAGAGGGGCTGCTGGAAGACGAGGAGAAATGCCTGTTGAGTTATAACACACATAACTTGTGTTAGGTGATGGAGGGACCAGGGAATTTATCATATCTAGAATATTCTATTTAATTTCCAAATGAGAAATTCAACAAGATGGAAATCTTCTGGCCCCATGGTCCCCCGTTAGCATGAAACCTTCAACTTGAGCCATGTGTAAACCACCAGTGCATTACTTGGCCTCAAATATTATGGGACATTTTGAGATATTTGACTTTTTGAGGATGAGGGTGAAGGTATCTCTGAGACATCCCCAGGGTCTCTTTAGAGTGTTGAAGTGCTGTGCTTGGAAATACATCAAGAAATGCGACGTCCTGATTTCTTTCTTGCATCTATGTGCTTATCTCTTAAAAACCCCAGGGAGAACGGAGGGAAAAAAAAAAAAAAAAAAAAAAGAAAAAAAAAAAGACATGGAGAGGTAAGAAAGAAGCTGGGAGAGGGTTCCCTGCTGGGAAAAACCAGGGGATGTCACGTCAAGGCAGCAGGCAGGTGTGACAGCCTCCTCGTGAAGGAGAAGACAGCGTGGCGAGGAGGTGCCAGCACAGCCCGGGGTGATGCACGTAGCCTATATGTTCCACGCTGGATGTTTGCAAAGGGCTGATGTTTCCCCAGGCTGGCCTAACACCTCCCTTCCACATCCCACCTCCTGCCTAAGAGCCAGTTATGAAGCTCCAGCTCTTTAATTCCCAACTTGCATCCCTGATTTTGGCCGGTGACGAGGTGCCCAGGCTTTTAGCAAGCTGGGTGCACTCACCAAAAATTACTGCAAAGGCAACACTGGCTCAGCAGCAGCTCTGAATGAACTCCATCACCCCTAAAAATGAACCAAATCAGGCAGAATTATGTCAGAAATGGGGACAGGGGACAAGTTCCCCCATACATTTGTTTTCTCTCCGCAGGTAATGAACCACGCTATGGGGCTGGGTTCATTACCGACAGCACCCGACAAAATTAAGGATTTTTGTGGCTGATTCGCTCAGATCATGATGGTTGTTTTAAAAAGAGGAAAAAAATAAGTTGCTTCACCTTTGCTGAGCCTGATTGCTTTGCAGCAGACAGAGGCAAGCTGAGCTGCTTGAGTTTCCATTTATTGGACTCTTTTTGATTTTTTCTTGGACATCTACCTGGAATATAAAATGTACTTTCTCCTCTCTGTATAGTCCAGTTAATGCATCAAAACATGAGAAACCTTCAGCTTCTATTATAGGCACAAAAAACCTTCAGCTCGTGATAAGAAAAGAAAACGCATCTTTTCCCAGAAAGGTACAAGAATT
The DNA here is from genome assembly GCF_000699245.1 of Pterocles gutturalis. Taxonomy (NCBI): domain Eukaryota; kingdom Metazoa; phylum Chordata; class Aves; order Pterocliformes; family Pteroclidae; genus Pterocles; species Pterocles gutturalis. The sequence continues at coordinate 22,478 of NW_010106668.1, read as the reverse complement.
TACAAGCAACGCCTTCAAAGATCTTACAAAACAGAGCAGCAGCTCCCTGAATGAGGAGAGCAGGGTTTTGGGAGGGGGTTGCTGGGCTTTTTTGGAGTGAAACACTCAAATGTCAGCCACTTTGGTTAAAGAAAAGGATAATTTTGGCTGCTCCTTTTGCTTTCCTTGCTCATAGAGTAGAAATGAGAATGGGAGATTAAATTTGTTGTTTGTCCTCCTTAGGACATACTCAGGACCAGGTGACATCTTCAGGTTGCTTCGTGTGCTCCTCTCCCACCTTCAAGGATGGACTGGGAGGCAGATGGGGACACCCGCATCCTTCAAGACTCATCCCACCTCTGCCGGTCCCTGGTGTCCTGCTGGGAACATCCCTGCTGGCATCTGCAGTGACATGCTGGGGCCACCAAAGGGTTTTCAAGGTTGCTGAAGGGCGTTAGGAATCCATGCCAGGCTTCGGTAAGATCTCTGATGGCTTTGATTAGATCTCTGATGGCTTCAGTAAGATCTCAAATGGCTTTGGTAGGATCTCTGGTGGCTTTAGTAAGATCTCTAATGGGTTGGTAAGATCCGTAATGGCTTCAGTAAGATCTCTAATGCCTTTGGTAAGATCTGTAGCAGTGGAGGGACCAGGTCTCTGGAAGCTTCCAAACATGCAGCAGCTTCCCAGGGCCATGGCAGGAGGAAGGTATGGGGACCATCAGGAAATGCAATGCAGAAGAAGGGCAGAGCTGATAGCCAAGGGGGCACAATCTTTGCTTGATATGAAGGATGAACATCCCATGAGTCACTCATAACTTCGAGTCTGCGTAGAGACCCTCAGACCTTTCCTTAGAGATCCCTTTAAACCCCGATTGTGTGGGTTTAATAACAGATGTCTTAACCATTCGGCCTTTCTCATGCCATTCTGGGAGGGAGCAGCAAGTGCCATGGCAGCAGTCAGCTCCCGGGATCTAACAAAATGTGGCATTAAAAAGCACTTGTCTTAATATCTTCCCATTTTATCTGATTAATTCCCCGAAAGGCAGCAGGCGGCTCTGCCCCCTGCTTCATCAATGGCTCATTACAGATGCTGGAGCCCCAGTGCCGGGGGCAGATCTGACCCCTTCTGCCC
>NW_010106668.1:19113-21302 GCF_000699245.1 Pterocles gutturalis | reverse complement strand
AGGAATGAGCAATCTCCTGCTCGGGACTGTCCTTGCTCACTTCCCTTAACCTCATCCCACATGGGTCAGCTTACAAAGCTTTTCTCACAGCAGCAGATCTTCTCTGGAGCTCTTCCAGTTTCCCAAGAGACCATTTCTTTTCATTTCATGGCAAATAAACTTTGGTTTTGCAAAACCAAATGAACCCAGCCAGCTAGAGGCGACCAAGAGGGCGAATCCTTCCTGTTTGCTCCAAAACTCAGAGGTTTTGCTGGGTCACTCGGAAATACCCAGGGAAATTTTCTGATTCATTGGGGTTTCCTTTCTGAACAGCAAAAGGCTGCTTGCTCAGGCTCCTGGTTTCTTTCTGGGAAGTGGTGGGTGACATTAAGACTAAGCAGAGGATTGCAGGATAGGGTTAATTTGCTTTCTGAGGTTTTAGGAACGAGGTAGGTCTTTCCACATCTTTTTTTTTTCTACAACTGCTCGACCTACAAATGGATTGAGGATGAGCTTTTGCCCTAGAGACATGCCTGGGATAGACAGGGGCTTTGCGGAACAACCCAAATCTCCTGGGACCAGCAGAACCACATCTTGAGACCCATCCGTTACCCATCTGGTGGTTCGGGACTCCTTCAAAATGAAGATTAAACACCTACAAAGTTTTAACGATGTCTTCTAATTTCCTCCAGGGCCCATTAGGAAGAGAGTACCGGCACGGCTCAGCTTTGACGAGGAAATAGTTACCTGGGGAGGCCGTTGGCTCTCCATCTAAGAATAGTTTAGACAAGCAGCTGTCAAGAACAGTTTAGGTGGATTTGATGGCTTGGGGAGAAGAGCTCAGACTACGACAGCCCCAGCTCCCTGCTGGCTCGTACAGCCCCAAGGGCAACCCGAGAATTGGGGTCTGGGGTCCACCGATGCAAATAAAACACATGGTGGACATCCAGGCTGAGTATTATGTTGGGGTACAAGTCCAGAAAATCATGCACAAGGTCTTGATTTTGGGGGGTTTGGGGAAGGATATGGCATGATGATGTGTCTCCAGGAGTGGTCTCGTAAAAGAAATCCTGCCAATGGCTGCCAGGGATAAAAAGCTGCTGGATAAAAAAAGCAGCGAGTAAATGAAGCGTATGGGAATTAATCAGAGAAAATCCAGTTGGTGGATTATTAGCCAATTGGTATGCAAAAGCAAGAGGCTGGTTTTTTAAGCTCTTTTAGCCCTGCCTGTAGATTTTTTGTTTTATTTCCTTGAAGGTCCCAAAACGTCCTCAATAACTTGACAAAATGGCTTTCACCTTGGCCAAGAGCCCCCCAAGGGCAAGGGAGAAGCTCTGTCCCTGTGTCCCTGCCTTCCTGGCAGGATGCTTACGATGCCAGAGATGCCAATTAATGCCAATTGTCTCATTTAGTTCCTCAGTGGGCTCTGATTTGGATTGATCCACGGGCTCAATGTTGTTGTTGGGGATAGTATTTCTCATTTTAAGACTTAAATCCCTCCCTTAGTTATCAATGCAAAGACTTGTCCAGTTAATAGGCACTGCCAGTATCTGTAATTCCACATGCTGGGGCTGGGCGCCTATCTCAGGGCTAGCGAATGGCTTCTTCTAGGAGAAAAAAAAAAAAAATCTTATTTGATTAGAAAAACGCAAGACCAACAACATTTCTCTAGTTTATTGCGAGGATGAATTGAAGTCGTGGCCCTGTTAAGCTGATAACAAAACTGGCTTCAGCAGGGCCAGGGTTTGCACAGAAATAGCCAGTGATGGTTTTTTTTTGGATTTTGGGTTTTTTACAGAGGGGAGAAGCCAAGACTTCTAGGGATGAGCAAACTCAGCCCATGGGAGAATAATTTTTTTAATAAATAAATTCAGCCCTGCCAATTTCCCCTTGGTACAAACGAACAGAGGCTGGACCACTGCGGTGGGAATTGTCCTCCATGCCTTGATGCTATTACATGAGAATTTTCAGGTTCAAAGCACCTCTTCTTCCACACTCAAATAAATTTCCCCCCCAAGCATCCAGCCCCTCCAAAGAGCCAACGCAGCTCCAATGATCTCCCAAAATCCATCTCCCACCGCGTCGGCGGGGGGGGGAGGCAGCGGCCAGCTCTGCCAACTCCTTCTGCTTTCAAGAGCACTTGGAAACCCGCTGCGGCTCGGGGAAGAAAGCTCGTTTGGCAGGTGCAGGCAGCCAGCAAAACAACTGCT
>NW_010106668.1:3356-19094 GCF_000699245.1 Pterocles gutturalis | reverse complement strand
TTGGATTTCTAATTGCGTCTTCAGGACGCGGGCGATTCTCGGAGCCCCGCCAGCCATGGAGAAATTAAATAAAAGTTGTCGCCTCCATGGTTTCCTTCTCTAGTCCATCAGGGATCTTGCGAGACTTCCCCCTTTGGTCCTGCTCGTTGCAGCGCACAGGATGTCTGTCCATCTGCTGGCTTCCCACTTAATTTGGGAACTGTTTTGGGTGACAATCTGGTGATGGTCTTGAAGGTCCTTCACCTCTTGTGGCACATGCCCTGCAGTGGGGATCCCACCAACACCACAGAAGAAATCCCATAAATACCCCTAGGGAGCAGAAAAAGATGAAATTTTGGAAAAACAAAACATGTTCAGGAGCACAAAGACACAGGACAGTCATTTTTTTTTTTCCTTGCCTTGATTTGAGTTTTGAAAACCCACCATAAGGCAACTGGGAGGAAAAAAAAAAAATAAAAAAAAAAAGCAAGCAAACATTTCTGATAAGCTGGGTTCAAAGGAGAACCATGAAATTTGGATGTGTGGATCCAAACTAGCCCAGTCTCAGCTCAAAAATAGCAAATGAATGCAATATAGATTTCATTTAGATTTAAGGAGGTTTTTTAGAGTGCATATTAGAAAACACAGCAGTTATTAATTCTTTCCCTTTTGGGATTTTTTCCTGTTTGTTTGGGTATTTTTTGAAGCATACGCTTTCAAAGTCAATTTAATCCTGGGGGAAGGTGTTGGCTCGACAGGTTTTAAGCTCCGATTCCTTCATTTACATTCAGAGATAGCACAAGGCTGGAAAGGGGAAACTTTCCATCTGGTCTCAGAGGTATGGGTTGGGAATACGAGGAAAAAAAAGCACATCTGTAGGTCTGCGAATTCCAGTAGGGATGCAAGCCATGGATGCACGAGCATCACTAAATTTGCAATACTTGGAGTTTTCCTAAAATAAAACAGCGTCTGGATCCAGGTGAATGAGAATAAATCTTCTGGCTGATTTTTTATTTCTATTTTCTGTAAGTTTTCAGCCTGAAATGTGATTGGATTGATATGTAAGGACCAAAAAGGTGACTCTCCTGCCCATCACGATGGCATTTTTCATCACTCAGACTGGGCAACGCTCCTTTATGCTTATGACGGGGCAACGTGCCCGCTCCAGGAGTTGGATGGAGACCAACACATCTCATTTCATGTCATGTAGGTCACCGCACCGGCAGCAGATGGGCATGTCGTGGAGGTGGACGCTAATTCCATCATCACTTACATCCAGACCAACCCGTAGCGTGTGTGAAGGGATGCTGTGGTGAGCTGGGCAAGAGGCGTGCTAAATATACTTTCTGCCATTAATATTTAAAGATTTCTAGAACTTTGAGTGAGATTCACTTAGGGCTGATCTAAGGTGTTGCAGGAAAAAAGAGGTAACTAAACTGCGATTTTTCAAATCTTGTATTTTAAAAAAAGCAGATTTTAACATAGAATTAAAAATGGAAGATGTCAAAATGAAATATCTCTAAATAATGACTTTTAGCCTTCTCCCTCCCCTCTGTTCCCAATAACAAAAACAAGCAGAAAGCAGATGATGTTTGTGTCTTCTCCCCTATCTCCTGCTTTTTGGGGTCCCTGGAAGCCCTCCCCATCTTCTTTACGGCACGAGGAGCCCACAAAGAGATTCACTGGCAGCACCACCAACCAGGGACCTTGCCTCCTTCTACAGCTTTATTGAACAAACTCCAGAAAAAGTTTCAGATGCGACCCTGCCAAGCAGGAATCCCCTTTCAAGGCTTTTCCGTTGAGTTTTGACCGTGCGCTGACCTTCTGACAGCCTCTTTCACAAGCTGAGGTCGTTAAGCTCAGAGTTGCCTTTGGGTCTGAAAAGAGGAAAGAAAGGGCAAAGACATATTCTTCGCTTCCCCCGCTTCTCCCCTCCTTCCCGTTGATCCCCTTCACCTCTGCAGGTTGCGCCGTAAGGAGCTCTTTGGATATAAATAAATACAAGTCCCCCCCGGGGGGGGTGAGCATCGCCAACGGTTTCAGTGCAGCGAAGCTCCCGAAGTTCAAAGTTTAATGCAAAAGTCTGAAGCGACCACGATTTATTCGAAATTGCTTCGCTTGATCCAATGACCTCGGAGAATTATCGCCAGAGGAGACTTGGATCAGTAGCCGGGAGCGCTTGTAGGAGATGGTTCTTTCGCCAACGGAGGTGCCTGCTTGGAGGGACAAGGTTGAAGCAACATTTTGAGATTAAAAAAAAGTCTTGGGAGGCATCTCGCTTTGGAGAGAACAGGGATTTGAAACCCATGTGAGCAACCAACATCGAGCATCCCATGGGATGTGCGGGATGCTCTGCAGGGAATCAGCAGTGACGCAGCTCCTTTGGCCGCACTCACCCCCATTGTTGGCTTTGCCGGGCGGATGGGTGCCAAGGGGTACAGGGGGAATTTGGATGGAATTCCCTGGCTCCCTGCCCAGGGTGCTTTGCTGTTGAATTCTTGCCTCCTTGCTGCAGGGCATTGGCACGGCAAAGCAGCTGCCTCCAGTGCTGGGAATAGCTGTGAGCGTGTGGCAAATTCACAGCTCGACTGAAACCCCCAAGGAGGTTTTGTGAGCATTTCCTGGGCTAAAAAGAAAATAATAATACTCAAGTGGGCTGGAAGTGTAGGCAGAGCATGCTGGCACTCTTGCACCCACTGAAGTGTCCTTGTGCTGAGTTGTACTGCTGATGACCTGTGTCTCAATGCTGTGAACAGGATCAGGTTTTTTTTTCTTAGCCCTAAATAGTCCACATGGCTTCAAGAACCCCAAACCCTTCCAGCAGCAATTAAATAACTAAACTACAATAACATTGGAAATAATAATGATGATGATAATAATAGTCATGTATACAAATATACGAATGAGCGACAGTGACACTGCTCACCACCCGATGACCAAGGCTCAGCCCATTCCCAGCTAACGATCCTGGAGCAGGGAGAGTCCCGAAACCACAGTCCCAGAAAACAGAGAAGAGCCCAAGTGGCTGAGAAAGAGGTGACCTGGATGGAGACAACCTGGAGCAAGAGAGAGTACTTCTGGGCAGAGACTCGGAGCACGATGTGTGTGCTATGGAATAGACCATTGGCCAATTTTGATCTGAATCCTAAACCTAAGACTGGATCCTAGGCTGGTAAGAGTTGCCTAAGCCTAACGTACTCATTTAATTTATTTCCAGAGCCAAAGAGGAGCAGTACCATACTGGGGGCATTTCCTTCCCTATTTAAAAGTCACGTTGCCTTTTTGTTACCGAGACAAACGCCACCATCAAAGCATCTGAAAAAACAGCCAGACGTAAGCTGTGACACCTGACCTCTCTTCGGAGGAGATGCACTGACTTTTCTCTTCAAGGAGAGCTTCCAGCCCCTGGCTCACCCTGAAGCATGGCAGAACAAATCCCACTCTTTAGGAAAATCCTCCCTTTGCACCTTACCAAACTCTTGCACCCCCAAGAGAGCAACGAGAGCCCTTCAAATCCCTCCCAAAACTGTTAAAAATCCTGCTCTGGATTTCTCCCTTTTCCCCCCACATCTTGACATCAATCGGGATCTTGGCTCGTTCTGAGGAGGCAGATGCTGATGCCATCACCCTGCGCCGTATCTCACTCCACGGGAAGCCCATCATGACTCCAGCGCTATTCCTCATGGTATTCGATCCTCCCTAGCAGCATGGAAATTGCTGCCTGGCCCGCGTTTAGCACAGAAGGATGCACGAATAAACGGACTTTTTCTCTGCAGGAGATGAGCATTCTTCCCGCAGTAAGGCTTCCTCAAGCACACATCCTGGGGTACTTACAGTAGCGCCAGCGGAGGGGAGGATATTAGACTGAGTCACCTGTGGGCCACTATCTAATTAGACTTAAATGAAGCTGTTTGATAAGGAAATGTGTTTTCCCCAGCTTTAGGAAAGAAGGGCTGTGGAGAATAACACCAGCTGCAGAATAACACCCCGTCTCAGACCAGCAAAGCTTAGTGTTCTGGCTAAATTATATCCTGGCCCGGTAATAGGGTTATTTCTGTTCCCAGCACAGTGTTTAGATGAAGAAATCAACAGCAGGGAAGCATCTCTTAATTTGCTAATAACAGGAAAGCGAGGAGAGGCTCAACCAATCTCGGCGACGTCGGCGGGGTTCGGCGGGATTGGGGGCAGATGAGAAAGTGCAGCCGTTGGGTAGCAGATGGCATTTCCACGTCTTACCATCAAAATGCAAAGTTGGTTAATGAATTTCTGACACGGAGCAGCACGGTATGAACGATTGGGGCTGAAAACGAGCACGAAAAGGGTGAATAAAGGGAATCGGGAAGGACTGAGGGCTGCTCATCCCTGTGCTGAAACACCCAAACACAGGATCGGGATGCAGCGAGGAAGAAGGTGCTGTCAAGGGCAAACCTGCCGGCTGGTTGTTCCAAACGCAATTCATTTTATTACCCATTCACTCAGACAGCTTTTCCCTTATCTGGGGCAAGTGGCCGTCTCCAATGGGTGATAACAGGAGCTTTTAGAACGGCGCAAAGAATAATTCTCCATTTGCCAGCTGACCTGGAATATCAAGGGAGAAGGGGGAAAAAAAGATTATTGATCTAAAATGGTCCTCTTTTGGTCTATTTTATAACAGTTGGAAGGAGGGGAAAAAAAATAAAATTCAAGTGTTCCCAGCTCAATGGATGGCAAGGGGGTACTATTTATTATCCTGACTCATTCCTTTCTAAATGAGTGCAGGTGTTTTTCAAATGAGACACCTTCCCCAAATGAGCAGAAGAAAAAAGGTTTTGAAAACACAAAGGAAGCTCTGGCTTTTTTCCAGGTGATGAATATTTGTTTTAGATGACTCTCCACACTTTGGAGGGCAGGGAAAAGTTCAATGAATGTTTTTCCAAATGTTTCTTTCTGGTGTCTAGTACTCAAAGAGTTAATTTCCCCCTTCAAATTGTGGTTCATTGAATTTAATAAAGCAAAAAGGAAGAGAGTGGTGTGTTATTCAGTTTACCTAACAGTCTGAGGACACTACAACAACTGTATGATGTGCATTGGAGTATCCTTCTCATACCAACTCCCACACGCGGGCAGGAACAGAACAAATTCTTCACTCGGTCCTTAGCGCCGCTTGTCATAACGAGGCTGGTTAATTAACATGACCTTTTTCACTTTAAGAGAAAAAAACCCAGAAGATCGCATCTCTCTTAATTATTTTTTTTAACGAAATGAAATTAAACCCCAAATCAATGAAGGCAACAAAGAAAATTCAAGAAGTAAATGAGTGTGAGAAGAAAATATATGGTAAATAGGACATCTCCACTTTAAACAAAAAAGGAAATATCAAGTGTGGCCTCAAGTCCTACAGCCTCATATGGTTTCCACAAGCAAGAAGCCTTGAGGGAGACCTTCAGAAAGTGTGATCTGAGCTTTAATGAAGGGCTGGAGAAAAGGAGCTGAGAGCAAGCTGATCAATAAAACACAGGCTCATCCAGAAACCTTCAAATCGTCTGGTAAAAAGGAGCAAAAAAGCAAGTAGAAAAAGACCCTGGAGAACAACACGCGAGCTGGAGCTTGCAGACCATCTCCCTCCAAACAAGAAGCCTTGAACAGAGATGGGGAGGGAAAGAAAGGGGAATTTTGTAGCAGTATTGAATCTCCCCTGACCCAAGGATCATTCCCAATTCACAGCATCACCTTCTTGACTCCGTATTTCCAAGGAATAAAGCTGATATTCAAAGCTGCTGGCTCCAGGGTTGGGTTGGAAGAAGAGCAATATTCACCGCCTCTCCGGGGAGGCTTTACACGAATCACTTCATTAGACACGGCCCGAGAGCAGATACTGCATTACTAAGATGCAGCAGTTTATTTTTCTTTTATGTTTAATCTCTTTTTTTTTTTTTTTTTTTTTGACTCCCACGGCTTGAAAACATTTCCTCCAGGATGCTTCATTCTGCAAGGAAAGTTCCTCAATGTCAAAACCAGAGGAGGTTCAGAGTTTTTCCATCTGAGCATCGTGTCTGGTGAGATGCCTGGAAGATGTCCGGAGAGCAAACATGGAGCAAGGACACCTTGGGGACCTCCATCCATTTTCCACTCGTCTCCATGCAAGGAGTTGTAGGGGATGGTGGCCATCCCAGGTGGCTGAACGCTCTATTTAACTCATTTCTAAATATACTTTACCCAACCATCGTCTGGCAGCGTATCTGCTGTATGACCACGGGCAAGTTCTATAAAAATTTTCACCTCGGCTTCTCTCCCTTGGCTTGAGCAGAGCCAGCGCAGAGACTATTGTCCTCCAGCTCTTAGCTGTACTCATAAAAGCAAATAAAAAACAATGAGAATGAGACTCAGGCGTATTTTATTTTTTTCCCAGACAGTAGTACATTTACTAGGAAATGCCCTCTTGGGTAGACCCAAGCAACCACTCGTTCTGAATGCAAGCCACCACCGAAGCCTTATAGACAAAAATAATGTGAGGAAGACGTCAACCGCTTCAAAATGTTTTATTTTTACACCATTAAAGTGTGGCTTCTGGCTTTTTTGCTTTGCAGTGCTATTATTTCACTTCACAACAGATGAAAATGGGATGGGAGAAGGAGCAGAGGAAGAATTTTTAAAAAGACTCGCCTCTTCCACCCAAGTTTAACTGGGAAGTCAGGAAGAGACTGTCCTGAGTTGAACTTTTTTTTTTTTTTTTTACTCCAGAAAATGAACCCCCGACTCTGCGACTCTCTTACCTTTGGTAAAAGTGGGAAATGGCTGTTGAACCTTATCAGATCCTTACACCAATAACGGCTGAGAAATTCTACTCACATCGTGGCTGTTGGTCGTTCACACCTGTCTTGAACACACATGCTATACACGTGCATGAGGCTATAAAAGGATAAAACTTCTCAGATCCTTTCTTATACTATCATAAATCACTTACCATCTCCATAACAACCACAACCATCTAATCCAATGCCCAGGAAAATAATCCTTCTGTTGGGGGAAATAGAGACACTTCAGGGTATGCAAAAAACCTTGACCAAAGGATCTCGTGTGAAAAGACGCCGAGGTTCGCACGCTCTCTAAGCGTACGTTCGCTGACACTTCAGATTTTCAGCAATTGTCTACACAGAGCACAAGAACCTTTCTGGGTCCACATGAGTACGTTTTGCCTTCCTTTATTTTTTTTTTTAATTATTGAAGGCATCTATAAAAAGCAATCCTGCAACTACTATTGTGTTACCCAGAAATGTGGAGTTCCTGGCACCAACCTGCCTTAATGCTGACAGGTAAAAGCACACGAGCTTGATCTCATCTCCAACCCCACTTTTTTCTATTTCCTTTACATCCAGGTGGACTTGGGAGGTGTATGAACAACTGAAATACTGCTCCAGTGTGAAAACAGCTCATCGGGCAGCTTGGACCCAGTTTTAAGAAGGTGCTGGCTTCCCTCCGTCATCTCCTCACCTTGATGGAGCATTGAGATGGTACCAAGGTTACACACACCTGGATCTAACCCCCCAGAGCATCCTTACATGAAAAAAGTACTTCCAAGGTTCTTCAGAAGAGATCTGGCAAAATTAGTCTTAATTTAGCCTCGGTAATTGCCTTTGGCATCAGTCAGCAAAGAAGAGTTGGGAACGGAGGAGGAAAGATCCTTTATTTTTCATTATTTATTTTCCGTGACACAGAACAGGCTTCTTTCTGCAGGGAAGCTGCTCAGCAGAACTCATTGCAACAAATAAACAAGACAAAAAGTTTATGGGGAACGTCCTGATTTGATTAATTTTGCCACAAGGAACATCTAAGTAGAAAAAAAAAAAAAAAAGAAAGAAAGAAATCTGCAACCACAGAAGCAATTTTTATTTTTAGCTTGTCATTCATCGCATTTGTCACAGAGCTCTCCCTACTTTGGATGCTCTTGCAAGGATGAGCTGCACCACCGATGTCCTTTGCAGCCGTTACTGGGTCCCAGAAAAATTCCGGTCCACCCGCACTCCACAAAGCACTTGGGTATCTTCATATTCCGTATTTTTTCCATTTTTAGATTTCCAGGCAATACAGAAGTTTTCCAGGAGAAAAAGTATTTCAGACTATCACGAATTCCTTGGGCTAGATAGAGTGGACTGAAATGCGGTGGAGCTGCAGCCAACGTGGCTTCAAGGGAGTAAAATATCTTCCCTCTGACACCACACCATGCCAAACCTTTGCACTCCACAAACCCCAACATAGATGAATTGAGGTGACCTACTACAAAACAGACCCAAGGGCTTTCCAGTTCAAGCTGGATAACGTACCAGTATTTCACCAAAATAAGGTTTTTTTCACTTATTTTTTCTTTGCCCAACAGCTCCCACACACAAAATCAGCTGCGACGTGGAAGGGGAAAAAAAAAAAAAAGTGATGGAAATGACAGCAGAGTAACATAAAAACTAAAACATTTTCACAGCCTTGTCTGCTGGCTTTAAGTGCATTTCAGCACAGCTCAAAATTACATTATTTAGTATCAATTATCCTTCGATTGAAGCTCGGAGAGGTGGCAAGGCTAGCGTTTTTATCTCATTAACATGTCTTGCCTGCTAACCATTTGCTATATTCCCTCCTTTTGATCCTGCCTTTGATTATATTGTGTGACAAAAGCCCGTGTAATCTACTATTATTTCCATTAATAGCAAATCTGCCCTCCTCTTTGACAAGCCAATTTATTATCATTGCGGCGTCTTTGTGCATCTCAGCCAGGTTGACACCCTCTTCCCCGCCTCGGCCGTGCGGAATTGGCAGGTGTTGATCCAGCCCAGAGTGACATGGGGGGGACCTTGGGAGTGTCACCCAACAGGGCTCAAAATATTGACATTTTAATGGCAAGCAAAAGAGAATGAGATGGTGGAGAGAGGCGACACGGTTCAAGGAGTTTTGCTCTTTGCCCCAGAAAGATGCAATGGATGAAGATACAGAATGAGGTCTTCAAGGAGGTGAGATCCAAATGTGACCTGCAAACATGACCAACTTGGTTTTGAACCCTGGGCAAGTTGTATCTGCCCCTCGTCACCCATTTCTGCTCTCCTACTTGGCCTCCAGACACAAGTCTGGACAACAATAAGAAAACCCTACGATCTCCATCCATCTTTCCAAAGTCACTTTGAGAAACGTGACTTAGACACCTGGAAATATCATTCTCATTGTTTTTTCTTTTTTACTGCAGTTTTGCAACCAGAAGTGGGTGCTGAAGCCAGAGTGTGGTCTTTACAAGACCAACTTTGACAAATTAAATCAGGTGGGTATTATGAAGCCAGCTTGAATTGCTTTTTGCCATTATTTGGCTAACCCTGGGGTGATGGCGAAGTTCTCCTTCAATTTAGGCTTCAAGAGTGATGCTCTCACGGTAGAGACTCGATGACTTTAAATTGCATCCCTCCACGCACAGCCTCAACCCCTCACTTTCCCAGGAAAATGAACCAGCCCTGACTGCTCTTCTCCATCTACTTCAAGTGTAAACACCCATTTCTCACCTCGAAAGAGATGCACTTAAAATATAAACCTCTGGTGTTGGGAAAATACTGACTCCAGCGCTACCAAAGGATAATCGCGGTTCTTAACTTGAACACAGTGCACAGAACTTATTATATTTCTGTGTCCTTCTGGTCTAAAAAGGGAGTGAGAAATGAGCCCTGCTTGAAGAATAAAAAGGTTTTGGGTGGGAATAGGTTATCTACGGTGGTACAGAAGAGAATAAAGCCATTAAGAAGGGGGAGGCTTAGCAACGTGCAAGTTGAACCTCAGTGAAATCTCCTGAGATACAAAAGACTCAGGTCTGGGTAACAATTCTGCCTCTCATCCTCCCCATTCATTAAAATTTCTCCCTTTACCTTGAAATTAAAAAGCAAACCAGCAGCCCAAGATGCTGAGCTCGCCTTTGAGGCACGTTGGGTTCCATTGCACCATTGCAATGGAGTTCATTCTAAAGTATCGATGACCATAGAAAGGATTTCCAGCTGTGGTTTCCAAGCTGGCCACATTTTAAGAACCTCATGTGAGGTTTTCTGGTCTGAATTTGGAGAATTATCAGGTTCTGGGGCTCAGCATGGAGGTGAGGATGAACACAACGGCTTCTGTCTCCGCATTGACAGAGGATGTGCCACGTGGCCACTTCCACCTCCTTGTTCTTACAAAATGCTCCGGCTGGAGATTCAGCCTTATCAACACCCATTAATTGCTTTGCTCCCTTTCCACGCAACGTCTTGGCTGTAAAAATTCTCTATGTGGGGGAAAACCAGCACAAAGGGAAAAAAAAACCTCGATTTGCATTTGCGGAGGAAGCGCTTGATAATTATTCCATTATCTCGGCATTATTTTTATCAGCGAGTTCGAACTCTTCGGTCTATTATCCAGCGTGCTAGGAGCGTGTCGAGTAGGTGTCTTCCCAAACAGGGAGGGAGGCTTAAGTCTTCTTTTGGAGTGAATTCAGATGGAAACCCAGCTGAACCAATCGAGTTTTATCATCTTGAGAAGATAGGCTTTGGGGATTTTTGTAAAAAATTAACTACGCCGGTGCTATATAAGAACCTAATTCGCCCCCTCAAAAAAATCACAAAGCTTCCCATGTTACCCTGAATAATAGATCATAACTCGCTCAGTTGACCAATTTCACCTTTTCCTATGATCAAACAGGATGGGTTTAGTCCCTTTTCCAAATCTGAAGCTTGTTTGTGCCGCAAGGGCATGGCATGATGGGATCTGTTGGATGACAGCTGTGATTTTCCCACGGGGGCTCTAGCAGCAGGCTCAGGTTTACTTTCTTTTTGGGCAGATACCATCCTTTAACCATAATCTCTGATCGTTGCTTTTCCAGAATAATGTTCCCACCTGCACAAAGGGGTTTTGCAAGAGCAAAAGGTGATGAGCAGAGTCCTATGAATAGCCCCCAGCCTCACCCAGGAAATATTTCATCTCCAGAGCCCATCACCAGCCCCAGGGCAAAACATCGGCACCTCAGAAATATGCATTTGTGTACTCACGAGTCACTGGGGGGGATTTATTGGAGTGATATGTTGGCAAATAAATAGGGGGGGAATTAATCAGAGCATCCCATCTGAGCGTGGCTGGGAGCGGTGGGGCTGCAGTGACTCCGCAGAATTGATTAACTACTTATTAAAGGAGAGCGGTGGCGACAGCACTTAAGGAAAGCACAAAAAAAAAAAAAATCAAATTAAGGCGAGTGAAGCTTCAAGTGAAAAAAAAAGGAAAAAATAGGGAAAAAAATTAAAGGGAAATGCAAGTTAATGGAAGCTTCAATCATGAGGCGGCACAAGTCATGGGAAGCTGTTGCGGCGGCAGCTCACACTTAGTGCTGGGAAAATTGCCTTCTAGGGGGGACAGCAGGATGGTTTTGGGGTGCATGGGGATGGGGGGACAGATCTGGGGTTTGTTTTGACCTCCCGCCCCAGGCTGGGCTCTGAACACAGATTTTTCCTGGCTTGTCTTATTGCAATATCCTCAGCAAAGGAGAAAATGTGACTGTAAAAGTCATGCTGGGGTTTTAGGACCTCTGAGTCCTGATGACGGTTGTTTTTCCCCCTTTCCTGAAGAGATTAGAAAGCATCTGAAGTCTCACCCTCGCTCCAGTGGAGTTCAATGGGCTGAGTTATGCGGGCGAGCAGGAGGCTCAATGGATCCCTTATGACACTCGAAACTCTCGAAAAGCCTTTTTTCGCCATGACCCGTTTCCATCCGCGCGCGGTTTCATTTCCTCTCCCATCTGTCACACCTTTCAAAGCCCAGCTTTTGCATTTCATCTCCTTCAAGTGCTTCCAAGGCAGCCCCAAGTCACTGTTCATCCTCCACTTCTCAAAAAAAACCCACAAAAAACAAAAAAACTTTTGACGTTTCCACCTTATTTTTCCCGACACTAAAAATAGCCAAAATTGTTGTAACAGTCGTGGGCTGACCCAGAG
Organism: Pterocles gutturalis; assembly: GCF_000699245.1. Classification (NCBI taxonomy): domain Eukaryota; kingdom Metazoa; phylum Chordata; class Aves; order Pterocliformes; family Pteroclidae; genus Pterocles; species Pterocles gutturalis. The sequence continues at coordinate 7,161 of NW_010106668.1, read as the reverse complement.
CATCCCTAAGAGCTGCTCCACCATCTCCACCTACATAAAAATCCCAAATCCCAAGGCAGGAACTCCATCTCAGGGCATCGATGCGCATCCCAAGCTCTTTGCATCCTCTGCAGTCTCTCCTCTACAGCTAATTGGCATGACCTTGGGCGCAACTCCTTTTTTTCCTCGCCTTTGACGGGTGTCTGCTATGAAGACGAATTTGTTCTTTAGGTAGCAATCAGCTCCCCTGGTTTCATCCAAATGCGTCCATCCCTCTTCCAGCTTATTAAAGGCTGGGATAAACTTCCCGGCTAATGCACACTGCAAATCCACTACTGCTCCGGAGATGTCAAGCACCTAAATAATTTTTTTGCTATTCACTAATGAAAAAATTCCTTAGGAGGGGAGAAAAAAAAGAGAAGAGGCACCGATAGCAATTCTGAGCTCCAATTAAGCTGCTTTCATTGTCTGTATTTGTCTCCAGCTCTGATTTGCTCTGTTAAGGTCAGAGCTGGCTGGGTAGAAGCCGAGCATCGTGCCAAAGTGTTCAGCATCATCCGTTCCCCGAGGACCGGTGAGACCCTGAGGATGCTGAGATCCCCAGAGTTGGTTTAGGGAGGAAAAAGCTCCACGTTTGCCTGCTCAACTCCCCTCCCGACGCTGTCGGGACCCCCAAAGGCTCAGATTTCATCCCAAAAGCAAATTTCAGGCTGAAAACTCCCCCAAAACCTGGAGATAAGGAAGCCCGTGGGATTTCACAGCCAGGGATGCCACGATGCTCAGTCCATGTGTGCAACAATTTGTGTCGGGTCTCTGCTGCGTGGTGCCACCCTCAAGCTCTGCTTCTCCTTCCCTCAGCCAAAACCCCTTTTCCATCAGGATAAATCTCCCGATAGTCTTCGCATATCACAAGAATTCTCCCCTAAGACAGATGGTTGGGATATGAAGGTCCCTCAAGAATTTTTTTGTGCTAAACCCATGCAACCAGGACACGTTATTTAATTCTCTTTGGCCTTTCAATGAGCTGAAACCAAGGTGGCATTTATCTGCCAAGGCAGAACAAACAGGAAAAAAATGAATTATTTAAAAAATCACCTATTTCCTACCAAAAGCAGAGGATTTGGAAAAATATCAGCACCCCCAAAAGGCAACTGCAACCCGTTGTGTGCCCGAGCCTGGTCCCGGGGGCGGGGGGAATTTTCTTCCTTTCCTGCCCAGCTGCAGATGCAACTGCTCTAATAAGCTGTAACTTTCCTTTCCATTTGGAAGTAATGAGATATAATCTGTTTAATTCTAGTCTTTGAGCTCTTTTGGCGGCCCTTTTACTATTCCCCTTTTCGGATTTTTTTCTTTTTTTTTCCCTTTAAAGGAAAACTCCATCATGAAGCGAAAGATTTTCTAATCACCGGCTCTAATTACAAAGTAGACTAAATTGCCATAAACTTTTTTTTTTTGCACAAAATTGCCTTAAATATAATGAAGAATAATTAAAAATCAAACAAGCAGCTGCAGACTGGAGTGGCTGGTGGAGGTTAGGCTGGGGAGAGATGGGAGGAAGGAGCTGAAGGCTTGGAAAGGGTTTTTGTCTGAGACCAGATAGGTCGAAATATCTGCTGGGGAGCCGAGATGGAGATGCCCACCATCTCCATCAAAGCAAAATGGGATTTTTTGGAGGATTAATTAATCCCTAAATGGGTATTTGTTGAAGTGCGTTGATGAGAGAGTCCCCAAACTGATCAGAATTTACCCCAACCCTTGCAGAAAGCAAGGTGATGCCAAAGGCATGAAGATTTCAGTTGAAATCATCCTGATTTTTGTCATCTCAGCCAATACCTTGGTAACTGGGAGGATGCTGGAGAGCCCTGGGGGCTGTGAGCACAAGAGCCCTCATTGCAAAACTCAACACCCACACAGGGATGGTGAGATCCTGCCAGAAAATATCCCACCACATCCCACAGCTGGTCCAGGAGGATGGAGATGCTTCATTAGCAGCAGTCAATGGTTTCCATAGCTACAAATGAAAGGATGAGCTCCATCACACGCTCTCCTGGGGGAAGAAATGGGGGAAAATAGTGTTACCCATATCCAGGCATGGCAGGGAGGCACGTGGAGATTTTAGCTGGGAGAGGAGGCAGGTATGTAAGGAAACAGGGATGAATACAGAACCTAGAGCCAGGTTTTTTGGGTTTATGCCTGACCTAGTTATGCCGGACCTGTTGCATCTCTCCATCAGGACCAGAGCATCGGGCTGCTCTCAGAAATCCCCCACCAGGTTGGGTGTGGGTTGCTGTAAGGGTGATGGATGCCATTTAATCCTCACCCTTGGTACACGATATCCCCAGACCAAGTTTTTAGGAGCGATTCAACCTGGAAATGTCCTGGCTTGACTTATCTCTGCCTAGAAAAGGAGGAAACCCAAAGAACCAGCTCCTGCGGCTTCTGACCCAGCAAATGAGACGCTTCACGTTGCTCTGAATGCCAGCGACTTGCTAAACAACAGCAAAATAAAGTCCAGGCTGGGGTTGTATGAGGTTTATTCCATGCAGCGATAGTTTCACTGGGTTCATCAATCACCCTGTTTCACCCATGTCAAGGTCTTCTTCGAAGCAGATATGCTCCAGCACTCGTGTCCTTGCAAACAGTCGTGCTCCACAATTAACTTCCCTCTCCTCTCTCTGCTCTGGCAATTCGTTTGCTTAGTAACATCTGAAAGGTGTTCAAATAAAATCCAGGTCCGTGCATCCCTCCTATAACTCTTTCCACAAATAGGGAGGGGATTGCTTTCTATCAGGGCTGCAGAAAAAAATTGGAATTAATTTAAGAGAATAAAACCAACCGGCTCTGCCTGTACCAGGACGCGATGCTCTGCGGGAGAGGTCCCCACCGCAACCAGCACGAAGGTTAAATGGCTTAAAAACAAAAAAAAAAAAAGAAAAAAGAAAAAAAACAGGAGTTGGCGAGGAGCCAGACAACTTTCATACCCAGCTTTGTTCCAACCCCCCCCCAATTATTTTTAGTCAAAGCATTCTGCGTAGGTTTTGACAAATTGGTGTGGAGCAACAAAAAATAATTTAAAAAAATCCCCAAAAACTGTTGGTCTGGCATTTAGCCAAGCTGCTCTGGTCTTTGTGCTTTGCTGAGGAGCTGGCTGAAATCCTAAATAATTTCCTACAGGTGTCTTGATACTCTCGCTGCTCCCTCCAGATAAACCTGTTGAAAATATTTAGTGTGGGTGGTTGAATGAATATCTCCTGAAAATCAACAGCAGATTACACACTTCCTGCCTGATCCCCCCAAACCAGATATCCTGCACCTTGAGGAAATTTAAAAAAAAAAAAAAAAAAATTCAGTCTGAGCAAAGTGCCTGCTTCAGTTTCCCTGAAAGCTGGAGGTTTTCCACAGGTGCTGATCGGTGGTGAGTGGGAGCTGTGTTTCCTGCAAAATCCACATTTCCAGAGTTGTTCCCATGTGGCCTCAGTGCTAAACCTGATTTCCTCCAGATTTGGCCAGAAGGTCCCACTTGTTCCAGGGAAAACGCTGATTTAATAGATGGGGAGACCGGCAGCTTTAGTGTGAGCTCAACGCTTATCAGACACCAGAGAATCCACACTCCTGCACTCACCTGTGATACGACTGACACAAGACTCACCCCCATGGGGGACCAGGGGCTGTGGTGGATAATTCAGATTTTTGGGGTTTTGTGATGGATTTTGGGGCACAGTCTCCCTGGGTCTCCCAGTTTCCGCTCCCCTGAGCATCCCTGTGGGTACCACTCCCCTCCCTGTGGATACCACTCCCTGAGCATCCCCGTGGGTAACACTCCCCC
>NW_010106668.1:0-3325 GCF_000699245.1 Pterocles gutturalis | reverse complement strand
GGGGCTACCACTCCCCTCCCTGTGGGTACCACTCCCTGAGCATCCCTGTGGGTACCACTCCCCTGAGCATCCCTGGGGGTACCACTCCCCTCCCTGTGGGTACCACTCCCTGAGCATCCCTGTGGGTACCACTCCCCTGAGCATCCCTGGGGGTACCACTCCCCTCCCTGTGGGTACCACTCCCCTGAGCATCCCTGGGGGTACCACTTCCCTCCCTGTAGGTACCACTCCCCTGAGCATCCCTGGGGGTACCGCTCCCTCTTTGTCAGGGCTTAAACCCCATTTTTCCAGGACTCAAGGGACGCACAATTACATGTCACAAAAGCAGGCTGAGACCGGTCCCTTGCCCTGCTTACAGAAGAGATTTCCCCCCTCACTCTAAAATATTGAGGCTCAGGTGCCTCTGCGGTGATTGTGACATTCATTTAATCTGTGTGTCTATAATTAGACTGATTTTATGAGGAAGAGCAGCAAATTGCATTTGGGGAAGTTATCACATTATTTTATTACACTCCTGATTTTTTTTTCTTTTTTTGGTGCAGGTGAGAAAATAAAAATGAAGATGCACTCAGCAGACTTGGTGCAAATTTTTTTTTTAATTGTAGATTAATTATTCAGAGCGACAGAGATACCTGGGACTGAGCTGAAGAGCAAGTAAACATCCCCCCCCTCCCAACCCCTATTCAATCTGCATTGCAAACTATTATTTAAAATTAGCCGTAAACACGACCGTCTGTAGTGCTGAAATTTCCAGCCTCATAAACTGTGTTTTTGCTCCAAATCCAGATGAGAAAATGAGAAATAGAAGATCTGTGAAACTCCAAAAAACTTCAATTTAGAGTTATAATTTCAATTTAATTTTTAATTTTAATGTGTGGTTTTTTTCCTGGTTAATACATTGTCGAGTGGGCATTTAACCAGACCTTAGTGGGATGCTCTGTTCCCCAAATCTCTCAGGGATGGGTTCCTCCAGGGACATGGGTGGTATAAAACCATCCATATTTTGTGCACAACATGGAAAAAGTCGTTTTTCACACCAGTGCATCAGGGAAAAAACATTTCTTCCTTGTTGGGGGTGTTCTTCAAATGAAAACCAATAACAGAGACAGAAAATATTATTCCAGGGGATGGAGAAGCCCACGGGGATATTAACAGATTTTTTTTTTTTTTCGTTTTCAAGTTTCAGTTTTAGAGAAAAGTCTATAAAATGGTGACATTTTTAACCATTTTTGCTCATTGCTTTGAACTTCCCAGAGAGGCACCGAGGCCCAGAAGGGCCAGAAGATGTAGTTTAATGAGACAAGTTTTAAAGGTCACCCTGTGTAATAAATCTGTGCTTTTTTCATACTTAAACTTTGAAGGCATTTAAACCTTTAGGCTCCTGGGATTCTCTCCACCAGGTCCAACTAGATCCATCAAGCCCAGAAAGCCTCTCGCCTCCAGGAATATCCGATTTTTTCTATATTTAAAATGAAAAGGGTCTCTTTATCCAAGTCCATTCATCTGTCATAACTCAGGGACTTTAAAATCCTTTAAATCCCACTGAGATGTTGGAAGAGGGATGGAGAGAACCTTGCTTAAGCCCAAGCTTGCAGAGCTCCATCTCCAGAAATTCTCCCCTGGCCTTGGCCAAGCTCCCCCAGCTCAGATTTAGAGGATGCTGAGATGGATGGAGGAGAGGGCAGAGCGTGAAGCTCAGCTCTTCTTGGGGAAAGCAACAAAAAAAAAGGGATTTTTTTTCCCAAGGAAAGTGCTGGAACCACGACGCCTTTCAGGGCACTGAGTTAGACGAAGATGGGCAAGAATAAGCCCCCCAACTTTCAAAACCTGCCTGAGCCCACTCTCTGTTCATGAATGCATGAGGCTGAATTAAAGCTGTGCTAGGATCAGCCTCCTAAGAGGCCTGGGGACGTCACCTCACCTAAGCTGCTGTTATTTGTCACCCTCTTTGCATGGTGAAGACACTCCCAGGGATGGGTCCAGACCATCCCATCATCAGATAACCTACAGAAATTAGGAAACCATGTGGGCTGGGTTTTCCTATACTTTTTTTCCTTGTTTTCCGCCAGTTTTGGAGGCATCCAAAACCCATCTCACAATTTAACCTGTTTTCATCTCCACCACCTCGAGTCCCTGTGTCAGCAGCGAAGGGACCCTCCGGATTTTGTTTCAGCTCGAGGATGCTCATCAAAGCAGATGGGGCTCCAAGGAGACACCAGCGTGGAGCTGGTGGATCCCCCCAGGGTAACTTGGTGGCTGATAACAGCCTTTACAGCTAAAAATGACGGTGAGAATAGAATAGAGTAGAATAGGAGAGAAGAGAGTGTTTCAGATTAGATTTCAGATTAGAATAGAATAGAATAGAGCTGAAGATTTAAGTTTAGAATATTTCAGAATATAATGGAATAGATCAGAATATGATAGAGTATTTCAGAATAGAATATTTCATAAGAGAAGAGAAGATAATATTTCAGATTATAATATTTCAGATTAGAATAGAATGGAATATTTCAGAATAGAACGGAGCAGAACATTTCAGCTGGAACATTTCAGTCTAACTCAGGAAATTAAAAACTGAAAAACAAAAAAAAGGAAACCCAGGAGTTGAGTTTTATAATTTTTGAGAGCGCAAACGATTTTGACTCTCCATCTCTTTCTGGAGTGATGGGGATGGATAACCCAACATCTGGGTGCTGGTAAAAAAAATTTAGGGGGAGCCCAAGCTTGATGCAAATATACCCAAAACCAAGATTGGGGGTGACCCACTCGCCTCCAGCAGCATTTTTTGCTAAAAATGCCTCCGCACGGGGCTTTCAGAGGTTTAGATTGCTCCAGCGGAAAGGGAAGGGAAAGAAAAAAGATAATTTCTTTCCGACGCAATGTTGCAGGTGATTAGTGCCCAATACACCCCGGGCAGCTCTAAGTATTTAGCGTGGAGGTGATGGGGAGGATTGATGAGAGCTCCCGGACAGTAACAGCTTTCCAGAGAGGCTTTGATTCAACATTACGGAGCCACATTATGCAAATTTATCGCGTGGTTAATATGATGCTGAAAGAACACAGTGGCACTTTAAAAGGCATTTAAAAAGAAAAAAAAAAAAAGCCAAAGACCACCGTGGTTCTCAGCACTGCAGAAAGGATGGTTCGAGCTGAAGAAGAAGTCATGGAGCCATCAATGTGCACTGGGGAGGTGGGGAAATATACGATCCAGGAGTTCAAGGAGCATCTTTTAAAATCCAACCTGGACATTTCACATTTAAATCAATGCTGGCATTCAATCAGTTGCAAATTCCTCTTTTCCAACACTTATTTTATTTTATTTTAT
>NW_010106667.1:0-11284 GCF_000699245.1 Pterocles gutturalis | reverse complement strand
CCAGATCCCTCTGCAAACCTCCCGACCCTTCCTACCCCTTTGTAACGCTGTTGCTGATTTATACTGAGCCTGAGTACAACACTCTAGAAGGTGATATCCCTTGGTGGGTAAGAGTAGCATAGACAGTTTATAATGTAGGATATCTGATACTCTGGGAAATCCTGCACGTTAGGTATTGTCTAATGGATTTATTTAATAAAAGGAAAGCTGTGGGTAGGTAGCTACCAATATACCAGTTCCAAAATCTTGGTCAGACTGTCCTCAGGCTGCTCAGCTTGTTCCTGCAGGCAGTGTGCACTGAACGGCGTTTAAACACACAGTGCTTGTGTGACTCAAATTGCTGAAGGTACTTTGGACTCTGATCTCCCTGTCTTTTAAGGAGCAGCGAATCTGGCTTGACAACAAAGATTTTCATAACTTGTTCTCTTTTTTCAATAGCTATTGCTTAGGAGTTTATTGCGGAGGAGTGGAGGAAACAAATCTCCTAAAACTTTGACAAAACTTTGCTGTAATCTTTCAACTTCTCTCAGTTACACAAAGGAGAAGTAAAAATCAGAAGCAAGGGTGCAAATTATCATGTCAGTTTGCTGCAGTCAGCCCCAGCTGTAGTCAGAGACTTGCAGCACACGGACGAGCGATGGGTTTTTTGGTTTTTTTCCATATCATTATTCCACGTCTCCTTAATTAGAGAGAGTCTTTGAAAGATTTGCATGAATTTAATAGCAGACAACATTTAACAAATGCTGTGCAATCACGACGGCCAACTTTCTTCTCCCTCTTTGCACCTTCAGCTCTGCATATCTCAGGCTGACTCTGCTTCCTGAATAACAAACAGCAGTTTCCTTCTGCTCTCAATTAACTTACGCACTGACATAAAGACCCATTTCTTTGCCCAGGGGAAGAACTCTCCCGGCCTGAATCTTAAGTTTGTCTCTGACTTTGTAGGTGATCCATCGCCTGCCTATGCCCAATCTGAAGGACGAGCTCCATCATTCGGGGTGGAATGCCTGTAGCAGCTGCTTTGGGGATGCCACAAAGAAAAGAAACCGTCTGATTCTACCAAGTCTGATCTCTTCTCGCATTTACGTGGTGGATGTGGGAACAGACTCGCGAGCTCCTAGAATCCATAAGGTACATTTAAGTGACTTTAAGCTGGGTTTTAATTTCTTGTATTTTGACCAAGAGACAGTGATTTTATGGATTCCAGCTTCAAATTAGGAGAGTCGAACAGTTATGGAAGCTTTTGTCAAATATTAGGAACTTGTGGGAGTTTTGGGACTCCTACAATTTGTTGATAAACTATGCACAAAAATCTTGTGCTGAAGAAAGACAGGTAAATGTGGTGTCAAACATGAAAAATGAGCAAGTTCCAGAATTGGGCATGCCTCGGCAATGTGAATTTCAGTCGAAGCAGTTGCAGACTGTATTGTTTTGAACTACAGGATCACGAGGCAGACTCCCACAACATGTTCAGCCGAGCACATGTAGATTGTATGTTTTTCAGAGATGAGTTCAAATTCGATTGGATTTTCACTGAGCAAAACCACATCTCTTCCGTAAAGGACCTCTTCCTTCATTTGTGATCCTTGGTTCCTAGACATGTGATATGTAGATTTATATTTTTTTAAAGAAAAAAATAAGAATATGTTTTAAAATGGGGAAATTAACATTTTTTATAAATCACCTGTTCATGGAAACAATTGAAATTTTCCCAAAATAAAACTTCCCCTGCAACAGAGTTCATTTGGCAGAGATACAGATACTGGCGTAGATTCGGGTTTGGATGTACACTTACACTTTACCATGTCTAACTATTTAGGGTCTCTTTACAGTCAGTAAAAAAAATAGACATTGCTGGAGTCAGATTTGTCCAGCCTAGTTTAGAGAACTGGTTTAGGGTAAAGGAATTGTGTCTTAAGAGTGTTTGTTTCCTTTCGCTGACTATACAGTTAGCACAGAGGGTTAGCTGAGATGTAAATACACTATCAGTGTCTGTGCTTGGCCGGATGGATCCTGTGTGAAACTTCTGTACAAAGTCACAGGTTTGTCACAGACAGATTTAATTCTCAAAACCATATTTTGAAGGCAGGTCATAATGTGGAACGTAAGGAAACTTCCAAGGGGTCCTTTGTGGCACCCCACCTGCCTGCAAATACTCTCGCTCGTAGTCTTTCAGTGTGGAATTCTTTAGAACTTTGCCAGCTTTTAACTATCGGCGCATTGGAACAAAACCCCTAAAGGTCTCTCCTTGTGCAGTGAGTTTTGTCTCAGACTGAGTTTCTGGCAAGTCTCAAAGATATTTTTTTTCCCCTCTGAACTGCTGGTACTCCAATGGGAGCTGATGTCTGAATATCGCACAAGTGGTGTTTCTGCCACTGATCCGAATGAAAACAAACGCAGATGTCAGTGTCTCACTGATGCAGGCATTGGACTGATTCTAACCGTTCAATTCTTGCTGGTTTTATTTTTGAGAAGGACAAATACATGTGATGGATGGTACTGGGTTACGGGGCAGAGTAGAAAGCGGGAGGGAGCAGGTACTCAAACACCAGAGCAGCAAAAGACACCATCCCCCTGGGACACACGCCATTCCCGCTCCTTCCTTGCTCTTTGAAACTGGAACTCTTAGGGGGGGAGCGGATGCTCTGTAGCGATCGTGGTGAGGGTGACTGTGTGTATACTCCTTTTAGGTTGTTGAGCCCGTGGAGGTATTCTGGAAGGGCAACGTGGCTAATCCTCACACCTCGCACTGTCTGGGCAGTGGGGAAATCTTAATCAGCTGTTTGGGAGACCCTGCTGGCAACGGAAAAGGTACTAATGCTCTTCGGTACTCCAGGGAAGGTACTTGTGGTGTAGAAATATCACACTCCCAAAGTACAGGCTGCTGAGCTAGGTGAATTTTTCAGAGCTTACAGTCCTTCTGTGCACACAACCACTCCAGCAGCTGTTGGTGTAACTAGAGGATAAATCCCTCAGTCACCAGGTTGTGGTCACTGCTCTGCCGCAGCTGTTCAGACCTGGCCTGGAGGAACCGCTGTGGGAGTCTCAGCCTTTCACATGTGTTACTAGAGAAAACCAACTCTAGTGTTGATAATATGAGCAAGAAACCCATTAACATTTCGCTTGGGCCCCCCCCGCAAAGAGCAAGGAAGAATTGCTCTTAAACATCATCTGTATCAGCTCAGTATTTGTGACTTGGGCGTGAAAGACCCTGTTGCCACCCTCAGCCTCTTTGTCTCATTGCCTAGTGATGATTAAACCTTTCAAGCTATTCTAGATTGCATTTCCTGTTTGAAATTTTTGAAGGATTCTTGCATATAAATATTGTTACCTATTCAAACACAAAACATGTAAGATCTAAAGAGAAATACTAGCTATTAGGGGAAATATATTTCAGATGGTAAGTGGTGAACGCTGATCCCTTTCACGGGGTTTTTCTCTTCTGGGTTGTGGGTAAACATGTCCTTGAATAGATGCATGTTATGTACGATTCAACGGTACTGTTGGCGAGCAAAGGCAAACAGAGGTGACTCCTCCAGGATCTTCTCTAAGATATCCCTTAATTGAAACGTTCTCCAGGAGGCTAACTGATTTATCGGAATGACTAAAGTAGAAATAGAGCAAACTGGAGCTTAAAAAATTCATTACAGTGTGATAAAGTTTTTTTAAAAATCCAGCTCTCGTTTGCTGTAGTCCACAAAAGCAACACTAACAGAATCACAAACTTTTCCTTAAGCATAGCGTTGCATTTTACAGAGAGTTTAGAAAACAGACATTTAAATATTAATATATTCTTTATCTTGTTTAAAGCTGTGAATCTGTCTGAGCGGCTTCAAACAATTTTCTTCGGCTTTTATATCAGGTGGCTTTATTTTGCTGGACGGAGAGACCTTTGAAGTGAAAGGAAATTGGGAGAATGGGGGAAAGGTGCCCTCCCTGGGTTATGACTTCTGGTATCAGCCACGCCACAACGTCCTGATGAGCACTGAATGGGGAGTCCCAAAAGTCTTGTCAAATGGGTTTAACCCAGCTGATGTAGAGAAAGGTGAGGGGCCATTTGTTTAATCTCTCAGAAGTAAAAGTGGTTCTTTGTTAAAAGAATACCTTCTGTGCTTATTTTTGTGTGCCCCGATCCATTAGGGCATTACGGCCGCCGCATTAACGTGTGGGACTGGAGCACTCACACCTACATCCAGTCAATTGACTTGGGGAAGGGCTCCATACCTCTGGAAATCCGATTCCTCCACGATCCGGACGCTGCAGAAGGGTTTGTTGGGTGTGCTCTGAGCAGCACGGTGCATCGGTTCTACAAGACAGAGGTAGGTCACGAAAGCCATGGCAAACACAGAACCTCAAACCTAGTTGTTCTGGAAATCAGCCGATCACTTAGGAAATAGTAGAATTCTGATTAAAAAGCATAAGGCTCCTAATTCCAGTCTAACTCTGGCCAGGCTGTAACATCGTGTGAGGGAGCAAACCTTCTAATGACCATGAGCATACAAGCCAGTGCCGTGGCTTTCTGAAGCTGCCACGTAGTCCCAGATCTTGGAGCAATTGCACTTGGCCGGCAGTTTGAGTACCTCTGCAGCCGCATTGCTGACGTCCAGCGTGCGAATCTTGCAGCAGCCGGAGCCTGGAGGGAAGCAAAGCTTACGAGGTCGTGGTGCTGGTGTGTCAGCCCACCTCCCAGTGCTCTGCCCTCCACAGTAACTCGGTGATGGATTTAATCACAGTTAATTGTGAAAGTCTCAAAGAGGGGAAGGTCTTGTCAATGATGTGAACGTTAGTGATCCCTTGAACACGAGAGGGCCTAACGAGCACTTGTGGGAGGAAAGGGCTGCAGCGTTAGCTCGAGAGCTTGCTTCCTGGCCTGCCAGCTGGTCAACAAACACATATCAGTTGGACGGCAGAACACGTGAAACCTGTCCCCGGCGTCACTGTGTGCTGCCTGCTGTGCAGCTGCTGTTTGGAAGCACAGGGAAGACCTGAAAGTAGAGGAGGGAGGGCAGGTGATGGGGTCGTGGGCAGGGGCGTAGGGCTGTTGCCATTTCAGGGGGCAAGCTGCAGACAGACAGGACCCCAAGCTGGAGGAGATCAGCGGTCTCTAGCTTTGCTGCTGTTAGAGCGATCTGTGTGAGATGTTGTTGCTCAGTATAATCATTAACATTCTTGCTGGCGGTACAGTTACCATCCTCACGCCTTGGTAGCGCTGACTTGCAGTGTGCATGTCACCTCTGTACAGGGCCTGTTAAATAAATACACTATTTGCTTCTCCTCCCTCTGTCACGCGGAGCTGAGCCCTCTCAGCTAACATCAAGGCAATAATAATGCTGTGTTCTCTGCTGCGCCTTCTGCAGAAAGGAGACTGGGCGGCAGAGAAGGTGATTGAAGTGCCCAGCAAGAAGGTGCAAGGATGGCTCCTCCCTGACATGCCTGGTGAGCGTGAGCGTGTTTGGGAAAGAAATGGGGTGTTCTCCTCTGCAGCTTTTTGGGAAAATCTTATCCTTAAATGGCAAACACTTCCTGTGTAAAATTCTACATTTCTTTTTGGGTTCTTTGTGTAACACTGCTGATGTGACTAAATTGTTTATGAGCTGTCAAGTAAGAGATCGTCAGACCTCTGCTCCCACACTGCTCAGTGCTTGAGGTCTGTTTCTCTAGAAAAATACTCAGAGTTTGGGTCCTTCAGCATGAGCTCACAGTGCTCAGGAGTGGTCCTGGGAACGCTGGTAGAGCCTGAAGCTCCTTTGAGTAGGCAGTGGGTTTCCAGTGATGTCCAGATGACTGTGTTTGTTCAACCCATATCTTAGCATATTTTTCTGAGGCTACTACGACTAGAATTTTGAAAAATAGGCTTGTGCTCTTGTTTGTTGTTGGTGTCCTGTCCATTTCCTGACTTTGCTACTGAATATTTTCTTGAAGGTCTTATCACTGATATCCTCATCTCGCTGGACGACAGGTTCCTGTATTTCAGCAACTGGCTGCATGGAGACATCCGCCAGTATGACATCTCCAACACCCGCAAACCCAAGCTGGTGGGACAGGTGAGCCAGCGTCAGAAAATCTGTCATGTGCAACAGCAGTAGAGTCTTCTTGTTTCCTTCTTTTGTAAAAGGAGAAAATGACAATTTACTTTTGCTTGAGAATTTTCACTATATTGCTTTCCTGTTCCTTCGATAGCTGCCGCCTGTTCTCACCCATTCCCTTGGTTGCAGGTGTTTCTGGGAGGCAGCATCACAAAGGGTGGGCCTGTAACCGTAGTGGAAGACAAGGAATTGCAGAGTCAGCCCGAGCCAGTTGTGATCAAAGTAAGTTTTCTTAACATGCTCATTCTTAGTGCTCTGCTAATTGTAATCCTTTCTGAAATATCCCTGCCCCTCCGTGGAACACGCAGAGCATAAACCCATAGCGGAGCCAGTTCATACCTTGGCTGCCAGTCTGGGCAGGTATCACCTTTCAGCACGAAATTCCAGCTGGAATCCTGGAAAGAGTTCTGGGTCCCCGGTGGAATTGGACAAGCTGTTCAGCTCTGCAGAAGCCTGTGTAATTACATCTCCCTGCTGTTGTTAGCTGGCTGGTTTAAAGCTAACGCAGCATGCATTCAGCACGCTGCCATCGTTGCTTCTGATGATCTTTCGACAACCGATGGTCGAAGCGCTAAAAAGTGCTGCAGCTCATTCTGCAGCAGTGGGTGGGAGCGTGAAGAGTTTGATGGCACCTGGCATCGTGATAGAAAAATGAAAGAGCATAAATTGTCTCTGGTCATTATCAATGTGCATTAATATTATTACTGTCAAGGCAGCTACCTATGGCAAATCGCTTGGGATGTTCAAGAACTGAACGTGGTCGCGGCTGAGATCTGCTGGCCACCACTGGCAGTTTTGGGGAGTTCCACATACCCCTTTTCTTCGTAGAGCAGCCTGTGACCTAGCTGCGGTGCAGACATGTTCGTATCTGCAGCCGTGCTGTGCCACCCACCTCCTGCTTGATTTTTGATGCTTCCATCCAGGTACAGGAACGTGAACCCTCCAGCCCTTACCTTCTTACATTACAGTTCTGCGAGTTAAGCTGGCTTCGAGGCTCCCTTTGACTAAGGAATAAAACTCCAAATAAAAATTGTTCTCCCTCCAAACCAGGGGATTTGGTGCTCCCATGTCAGGGATTTCAGAGTGCTGGAGGGGCTCCGAGCAGAGCTGCCGCGCTGTGTTGTTTCTCCTTGCTGTTGCGTTTCTTCTGTTCAGTCTCCGTGGCAGCTTGTCTTGAGCACCCTGTTCTCTGTTCTCATTGCAGGGGAAGAGGGTGCCGGGTGGACCTCAGATGATTCAGCTCAGTTTGGATGGGAAGAGACTGTATGTCACCAGCTCTCTCTACAGCGGGTGGGACAAGCAGTTCTACCCAGATCTTGTCAGGTAAGAAAGCTTTGGTGAATGAGGGTGACTGTTACAAGCCCGTGTTCCAGATTTCCGTGTTAAACAGCGACACACCTGTACCAGCTGGTGTGCAGAGCAAAGCTCCCAGGCAGGGAGGCTGAACCCAGTAACATTTACACAGCCCACCAGCCTAGGTGTCGTACCCACTGGCCAGAATCCAGCCCTGCTGGCCAGGCACACAAAAGATAGTCAGCACACGCTGTGCATGGAAATCTCTCTGGAAGTAGATGAGAATGGGAAGAAACCAGTGAACATGACCTCGCCTTCTGGAATCTGTAATACTTCCAAACTGCCTTTGAGTGTATCAGCGTGACTTTTTTTTTTAATTAAAGAGAGGAGAAGGTGATCTTCCAGATGGCCACGGGAGGGCACAGTGCCGCTCGCCTGCTCCTTTCTAACAGCAGCTATTCCCGAGCGCTCAGTCATTGCTAACTTGGGGGGTGGGTTTCACTCAGGTGATGTGACTCACTCGTGAGACCTGGTTTTCTGGGGTTCTCTCCATTTTATATTAAACGAAGACAAATCCTGCCCAAATATGGAAGAGAAGAGCAAGGAATATGAATCCTTTTCCCAATATCTCTTTTCTTGTCCCTTTTTCAGGGAAGGCTCTGTTATGCTGCAGATTGACGTGGATACTGAAAGAGGTGGATTGACAGTGAATAAAAACTTCCTAGTGGATTTTGGGAAGGAACCTGATGGGCCTGTCCTAGCTCATGAGATTCGTTACCCTGGTGGAGACAGTACTTCTGATATCTGGATGTAATTGTTGTATGGAGGTGATTTTGGTTTTTTTTCTTATGTATTTTTTTTTACTCTTTCTTCCTGTCTCTCCTCCCTACCCTCCACTTCCCTTTTCTATGGGCGAATCAGTTCAGCTGGGACTTTGCTACCTAAATGTCGAATTCCGTTAGGGTGAGCCACAGAAGCTCCGCTTTCTTCTCATTCTGAGGCAGCCGAGGGAATCTCTCTGAGACATGATGTACATCTCATTTCTCTGCTCCTTCCCCTTCCATAATGTCCTGTGTAATCGCTGCTGACTGTAGGCTTCAAGGCCGAGGTCGACAGTCTTTTAAGGAGTGTTTGCCTTGTTTGGTCTGCTTGGCCTTGCCACGTTAGGTGGTGGAGAAGCTGTTCCTAAATAACTTTGTCAGGAGGATCTGTTCCATGGGCTTGCCCCAGAGCGGGAGTGTCCTGGCTCTGCAAAGCTTAATTTTGCTCATAAAGTACTCGGCGCTTTCCAGCAGTCACAGCATAAAAACGATGCATATCTAATCCGAAGCCACATGTTTCCAGAGCTGGATTATATTTTAACATTTGTGCACTGATGTTATAAAAAAATCAACAATAAAATTGGTCTTCAAGTCAGGTGGAGCTTCACTTTTTTTTTTTCTTTCTTTTTTTCTTTTTAGCATTTCAGCTTTTCATTTCAGAAAGCCAACAATGTCATTTGTCTAAAAATTCTTTGGTGAGGAATTTACTTTCGCTGAGTCCACCTTTGTTCCCATTATTGCAAAGATTCTCTTTCTAAACTGGAGAAAACTGCAAGAAGCTTTTCTGCACGCTGCACCAAAGCCAGGTCCTGCTGGCAGCAGGGGTCTTGCAGGTGTCTTGCAGCTTCTTGAACAGCCGAGCGCTCAGAAGTCCACGCTTTCTTCTCTTGCCAGTTCCTGATGCATCTTCCTGCAGCTGTTTCTTGGGTCTGATTCTCTTTTCTGCCTCTCCAGATCTGTCGCTTCCCCATCTGTGTCCGTTGCCGGTCAGCGTTAGCAGTGTTGGAGGAGCTGGGTGTTAACGGGACTTCCTGCTGCAGCCTTTTGGCTGGGTCTTTTTCCGACTTTTACTGTGCTTCCACAGCAAAATCCTCACCTAGCTGACAGATCTTACTTTATAATCACGACTTCATTCTGTATGTAGCTGCTGACTGTCTCGCCTAACGTATTTGGAACCAGGCTTTGAGAGTTCATTTTGTGTTTTTGATGTAGGGCAGCTGGACTGCTGCCGCTCGGTCCCGTTGAAACCTGGGACAAGCAGTTCTGTGAGCACCTTGTAAAGCCAGAAAGCTTTCTGACATGGCATTGTAGCCACCTGTGTCTGATGTAAAAACCCATTTTCAGCAGCTTCTTGTTAGAAATGGGGGATGTTTAAACCATCTTGCTGCAAGGACTCAGTTTTCCGTACAAAGCGGCTGGTTGCAGGGGTGGAGGGTGCACTGCTAACCCGTGTGAACGCTGCTGGTAGTCCGTGCGGAGGGGTACATGAGTGCTCAGTGTCTAAACAACCTCCTGTTGTCCAGGAAATTCACTGATTTGTTAGGAAATCATCTGCTACTATCCAATACTACTGGAGCCTGTATTTTTTTCACACCGATTTCCTACATGACTGAGCGTTTTGGATTGGAAAAGGTGCACGATCTTCCTCTTGGCCACACGAGGGCAAACTGCAGCCTCTCTTCATGCAGTGCAGAAGTACATCTGGGAGTTTCCCTCCCTCTACCAGCAATTTTAGGTGGTGATTTTCCACAGATCACAAACTTGCTCGTGAGGGTGGTCCCCAGGTCCCTTCTCAGTGCATTGCAGGGTGACCGTGGTCTCTCCTTCCAGCAACCGTGAGCGCTCCAGCCTGGGTCTTGTCCTGAAATCTCAGTTGGAAACGCCTCCGAATACAAGTGTGTACAACGACCGAAGTGTGGATTGCTTCTGTTCCTTGTAAAAGCCAGATGTTGCATGCAAAAAGGTTTGGGAAAGAAGGGAAAAGCAAAGGGTGGGACTTGCTTGAATTAAAATATTTCCTTTTTTCCTAACGTCTGCTAGTCGGGGTGCTGAAAAGGGTAAGCTGTGCGTAGAGAGTCTCTGGTGTTTCTGAGAAGAAACTTGTTGTTTCATGTGCAGTGAAACACAATCAGCTGGTGAATGGGGAGTAGGTCCACATGCGGGGTGGGTCAAAAAAAAGCTGCTCACGCGTTCATTCCGCAGTATCGTAGGGGTTTCACCCCCTGCCCAGCGCCCATCCTTACTCACAAGCTCATGAGACTTTGGGGCTGCACACACTGTTTGATGCATTTTGCTGAAGTCGCGATCTGTTGGGAGGTAGGTAGGACTGTGAAGAAACCGGTGAACACGACCTAGCCTTCTGCAGTCCCTGGGACTTCCAGTCTGCCTCTGAGTGCAACAGCGTGACTCCAGTTTTTGGCATTTAAGAAATTGATGATCTTCCAGATGACCACAGTGCCGCTTGCCTCTTCACAAGGAACTACTGCCTGGTTTGCAGGCAGTTGTTGTCAATCCGAGGTTGCAGATTCATTTATATTTCTGCTGCCGGGTCATATCCAAGATATGTGTTTATTCCAGAAGGAGAGTCTCTTTGTAGTGATTTCAACAAGTACAGGAAGGCAGCAAGAAGTACTAGATCTCAGTTATTAGCTGGGAAAGTTATAGAACGGAGAACAGCTTCTGCTTCAGTGAAGCCAGAGCAGTCGTGATGAGAGTTTGCCATTAAAAAAAACTATTTTTGGTCTGCTACCTTGAGCTCTCTACTTCTCTGGTGAAAAGCGACCTGCTACTTTTGGGTCTAAGAGTGCAGGGAAGTGCGTCGTTATAGACACAGAAGTGTAAAATGGAGTGGAACACGAAATGTTTCAGTAGAATCTCAGCGTACGTATTCCTGGTTTGCATTTCCATCTCCATCAGTGGAGGAAAGTCAACTGTTCTTGTTTCCATTTCTTATAAGCTTGGAGCCTCATGTGCAGCGCCCGTGGGGACTTTAAGGGAAGGTGCCGATGCCCAGCTTGAGGCAGAAGCATCAGGTCCTGTCCATCCGTCCTCCCCAACTGCGTGGTGCTGCCACTCCTCTCGTGT
>NW_010106666.1:327-990 GCF_000699245.1 Pterocles gutturalis | reverse complement strand
GCAGCCGCGCGGATCCTGCAGGGAAATGGCACCGCAGTCAGAGCCACACGGTGTCACCTTGGTGCCATGTGGCTCCTGGCAGCGAATGCCACTGCAGTCAGAGCTGCGTGGTGCCCGTACGGTGCCACTGTGGTGCCATGCAGCTCCTGGCAGCAACAACCACCACAGTTAGAGCCACCACAGTGCCAGCGTGGTGCCACGTGGCTCCTGGCAGCAAATGCCGGCATGGGTGAGAGCCACCACGGTGCCTGTATGGTGCCAGTGCGGTGCTGCGTGGCTCCTGGCAGCGAATGCCGACACAGTTAGAGCCAGCACAGTGCCACGCGGCTCCTGGCAGTAAATGTCACTGCACTTAGAGCTGCCACGGTGCCATGTGGCTTCTGGCAGAAAACATCTGCACAGTTAGAGCCACATGGTGTCACCACGGTACCACATGACTCCTGGCAGCGAACACCAGCACGGTTAGAGCCCCACAGTGCCACTGCAGTGCCACACGGCTCCCAGCAGTGAATGTCACCAGGGTTAGAGCCACATGGTGCCACCAGAGTGCCACATGGCTCCTGGCAGCAAATGTCACCGCAGTTAGAGGCAGCATGGTGCCACACAGCTCCTGGCAGCAAATGTCATCGTGGTTAGAGTAAACACGCGGCCCAGAGGCTTTGG
>NW_010106666.1:0-315 GCF_000699245.1 Pterocles gutturalis | reverse complement strand
AAGAGCCGCCACAGTGCCACCATGGTGCCACGTGGCTCCTGGCAGTGAATGTCACCGTGGTTAGAGCTGCCACGGAACCACCACAGTGCCCCGTGGCTCCTGGCAGCAAACGCCAGCACAGTTAGAGCCAGCGGGGTGCCACCATGGTCCCACATTGCTCCTGGCACCACAAGCTGGCACGGTTAAGAGCCACCACGGTGCCTGTATGGTGCCGGCACGGCGCCGTGTGGCTCCTGGCAGTGAACACTGCCGCAGTTAGAGCCACCGCAGTGTCAGCATGGTGCCACGTGGCTCCTGGTGGCAAACACCACCACG
>NW_010106665.1:0-1110 GCF_000699245.1 Pterocles gutturalis | reverse complement strand
CACCCAAGCCCTGCTGAGCGGGGAGGGACCCCCCTGTGCCAGCCCCCCCACGCCCAGTGATGCCAAACGTGCTGCAGCTGCGATCCCCCCTACACCCAATGCTGGCAACAACCCCCTCAAAAATTTTTCACACCCCAAAGCCCACTGCAGCCTGCAGCAGCTGCAGAGCACCCGATGTCTGCTTGCTGGGCACCCCAGGACCACAAAACCCTGGGATCTAGGGTACCTGGGGTATCCTGGCAGTGCAGGACGAGGGCTGGGCACCCCAGGGTGCAGGGCTGGGCACCCAACACCAGGGATGGACAGCCCAGGGATGGACAGACACCCCGGGGACCAGGGACAGACACTCAAGACCAGGGCTGGGACCAGGCTGGGCACCCAAGGGCGGGACAGACACCCAAGAACCAGGCTGGACAGACACCCCAGGGACAGACAGCCCAGGGACCAGGGACAGACAGCCTGGGGACCAGGGACAGACACCCATCCCCGGCAGCGCCGGTGGGGCCGCAGTGTAAAGTGCCGCCCTCCTGTTCCAGGCATTTTCCCAGTTCATTTTCTCTCCTATTAGATTCCAGCTGGCAGGATGGCGCCTATAAATATCCATAAGGGCTCATTTCCATGACGGTTTATTCGGGAGCAAATTCCGCAGCTGCCTGGGCAGACGGGCTTGGTGCAGCGGGTGAGAGTCGTGCCTGAAACCAGCTGTGCCTCAGTTTCCCCATCTGTAAGCCGGGCCAGGGCGGGAACGGCTTTCCCCGCATTTTTGGCAATCTATTCCTGGAAAGCCCAGGCTGTTATTATCGAGGTTATTTATAGCACCGTAAATGGGTTATTAATATGATTATTCGCAGCGTGGCAACGCGTAATCGCCCCGGGTGGGGATGACACCCTGCCTTTTTTTTTTCAGCCCCCGCCTGCCTCCAGCCCAGGGGGAAAACTCACCCCAAAAATCCTGGGGGGGCATCGGGCTGGGCGATGGGGTCCCTGGCGGCTGGTGGGGGACGTTTCGGCGCTGCCGCACCCCCGGTGCTGGAGTCTGGCTCTTGTTTCGATCACAATGATGAGCTGAGTCACAGCTGGGGTGCTGCTAATTAAATGTATTTCTTAATT
>NW_010106664.1:11757-17227 GCF_000699245.1 Pterocles gutturalis | reverse complement strand
TTTTATAATAAATATATTTTATTAATTTCCTGTCTTTCAGGCTGAAGGTGGCCCATTGTAAGGGTTAATCATCCGTCAAATATTTAACAATCGTTTTTTCAGAAAATTTCCTGCATTGTTCATGGTAAGGCTTATATTTGGTATTTCACATCTGGTTTGTTATGCTGACACATTAGAGTGTTTCTTATGCATTTTTTAGTATTAACATTTCCTTTAGCTATAGGAACGACTTCTGCAGTTGGATTGTACATTTAATGGGAATTGCAGCTTCACAGTGGAAGTTTCCAATTTTGGATAACTGAATCAATAAATATTTGAATAAATTAATAAATTGTCCTGCAAAGTGTATAATCTAAGGAAAGGCCTTTATGTATTCACAATTTTAAAAAAAGTTTAAGAGTAATGCATTTATATTCTGAAAGGCTTTTTCTGGTCATATTAAGCCAAAAAAATTATTTGACAATTCTTTTAGTGTGTAAATGTCATCCGCTGATGGGATTTTATGACTTAGACAGCATTATAAACATTATAAAACTTTCCCTTATTATTTTACAGGAGTTTTTCATCAGTATGTCTGAAACCATTAAATATAATGACGACGATCACAAAACTGTGTTCCTGAAAACATTAAATGAACAACGTTTGGAAGGAGAGTTTTGTGACATAGCTATCGTGGTTGAAGATGTTAAATTCAGAGCACATAGGTGTGTGCTTGCTGCCTGCAGTACCTACTTCAAAAAGCTTTTCAAAAAACTGGAAGTTGATAGTTCATCAGTAATAGAAATAGATTTTCTTCGTTCTGATATTTTTGAGGAAGTTCTCAATTACATGTATACTGCAAAGATTTCTGTTAAGAAAGAGGATGTAAATTTGATGATGTCTTCAGGCCAGATTCTTGGTATTCGATTTCTGGATAAACTCTGCTCTCAGAAACGTGATGTATCAAGTCCTGAAGAAAACACACAGTCCAAGAGCAAGTACTGTCTAAAAATAAACCGTCCTATGGGGGAACCTAATGATACCCAAGATGATGAGGTGGAAGAAATTGGAGATCATGATGATAGTCCGTCCGATGTGACGGTGGAAGGAACTCCCCCAAGTCAGGAAGATGGAAAGTCACCTACCACCACCCTGAGGGTACAAGAGGCAATTCTGAAAGAGCTGGGAAGCGAAGAGGTTCGAAAAGTAAACTGCTATGGCCAAGAAGTAGAGCCTATGGAAACAACTGAATCAAAAGACTTAGGATCTCAGACCCCTCAGGCTCTGACATTTAATGATGGCATAAGTGAAGTGAAAGACGAACAGACACCAGGCTGGACCACAGCAGCTGGGGATATGAAGTTTGAGTATTTGCTTTATGGTCACAGAGAACACATTGCGTGTCAGGCTTGTGGTAAGACCTTTTCTGATGAAGCACGATTGAGAAAACATGAAAAGCTACACACTGCTGATAGACCATTTGTTTGTGAAATGTGTACAAAGGGCTTTACCACACAAGCTCATTTGAAAGAGCACCTTAAAATACACACAGGTTACAAGCCTTACAGTTGCGAGGTGTGTGGAAAGTCTTTTATTCGCGCACCAGATCTAAAAAAGCATGAAAGAGTTCACAGTAATGAGAGGCCATTTGCATGCCATATGTGTGATAAAGCTTTCAAGCACAAGTCCCACCTCAAAGACCATGAAAGAAGACACCGAGGAGAGAAACCTTTTGTCTGCAGTTCCTGCACTAAAGCATTTGCTAAAGCATCTGATCTAAAAAGACATGAGAATAACATGCACAGTGAAAGAAAACAAGTTACTACAGCCAATTCCATCCAGAGTGAAACAGAACAGTTACAGGCAGCAGCTATGGCTGCTGAAGCAGAGCAGCAATTAGAAACTATAGCTTGTAGTTAAAAACTAAAGTAGAAACTTTATCAGAAATAATATAAGAAATTAAATTGAACAAAATCTACTGTTGGTATATGTTCAGACTGAGAACTATCTTTTCAAGAAAACATATTTTTAGAGGATTTGAATGCTACATAGGAACACATAGCATTGCTTGGTTAGGTATTTAAAACATTTCAGAGATGGGTATTCCTAGAACATGAAATAGTTTTGTTGTCATTAGCAGTATAATGCACTAATACCTGCTTTAATTGGAGAATACAACCAAGTTCTCTATAAAACATGGATCGTCACCGGCTGATGTTTTGTTTCATCCAGTATGGAATACTGCATACGATGTAGACATCAAAATCAGTGAGTTATGTTTAAAATTGCTGAGATGTCAGAAAAATAACAGCTATGGAAAGGAAATGCTTGTTTTTCATAATTCTGAAAGTGTTATACTTACTATTTTTGAGAAACGGACATTGATTCCCTAAGTTTATTAATTCCTCCTTTTTTCACGTAAGTAGGTGCTAGAGGTTGGTACAACAGAGTGTAAGGGGGGTGGTGATCAAAATGAAATATATTTTTATTCTATTCCCTCAGATAACCTCTTATTTTAATCAAGGTGGCAAGTTTAATGAAATGCTTGCTTTCCTGAAAAAACTGCATTATTCACAGTGGTCTAGGCTGGTAAGGCAGAAGGTTTGTGGCATTCACCAATCGCTTCTGTGGGAAAAAGAGTCTGTCTTGTTTGTTTCTATGTTCACTCTCATGCCAGCCCCTGGAGATGGGACAGAACCACAAAGGAAAAAGGGTGCAGCATGGAGGAGGAGATATTTTCCTTACTTGGACCCAGTAGAAGTTAGTTAAAGCTAATACAGCCTGAGACAGTAGTTTTTATTATGCAGCTTTCAGTTCACCTCACCTAGCACAATTAAGGCAAAAGAGTGTTTCTGGCAGAGGATTAGCTGCACTGGCACTGCTGGACCCCTGCAGCAGCAGAGCACAGCCCTGGGCTATCGCACACCTGCCCACAGTGTTCAGGCTGGGTTTTGTGTCCTGGCTGCTCGTACCAGCTAACAGGTCCTGCTCAAGTTTAAAAACTTCTACCTTCTGACACACCACCTCAGCGAGAAGGAGACTTCAGTGAGCTATTTCAGTCATAACTGATCCAGAATCAGTGTTCATTAATAGTCTGTTACTTAGAGTTACCTATTTTTTTTTTAGACAAGCTGGGGTAGATGCTGCTAATTTAACTGTTAACTCGGAGATGACAAAATATGTGGTCTTTGGATTGCAGTCTGCTACGTGTAGTCAACAGGAGAAGACACAGTAGCAGTGGTAACGTAATCCAAAGAGATATCGAGCCTCTATTTCAAATTTGTAAATACTGCAACTGTTGTCAAAACTTCATTGGAAGTTGGAATGGGAAAAAAACCACACTCTTGGGCATGTGGTTGGATAACATTGGTCACTCGCGATACCTATAACATATGAAAGTGTTTAGGCCAGTTTCTGGTAAGTTACTGTGTGGTAGATTACATCTTGCATTTTAAAATAGAAATTGAAAATAGCATTTTTGGAACTGTTATATGGAACTTTGATCATGATTTTTTTGTTTGGTTGGGTTTTTTTTTACAGCTTCATTTTATTCATGTACTTATCAGGTTAAGCAGTTATCTTCAAATGCCAATAACTGTTTGAAAGCTGGTCTGTAAATAAAACATGAACTTAATATTTTAGAAAATGTAAACTTTGGACTTTTACCAATATATTTTTTTAAAATGTTGCTTCATTTTACATTCAGTAATATTAGTTTGTAAACAAACTATACATTTTGTATCTGTGCAACATCAGAGGATGTGTATTCATTGCATTTTATTGGTTCTCTTGAGGAACATGAAGAATGACCATTGTTAAAATGTTTTACTGTGTATGATCATAGATATAAAGATAGTAGGTCCCAAATGGGATCTACTTTTTTTCTAAATATATTAGTCCTTCTATGTTTTCTTATCTAAAATTGTGTTAATTTTTTCTTACATGATAAAATTGGGGTTGATGAATCTGCACAAAACAGATCTGTTGTTATAAGAGTTCAAAAGCATAAAAGATGAAGAAAGTGGATTTTCTCTAGGTCTCTTATGAAGAGTGCAAGAAGTAGGGAGCTTAAATTACAGCAGTGAACATTTACATTAGACATAAGGAAAAACTTCGAAAGGGTTGAATAATGAATTATTAGAACAGAGTGCCTGGGGAGGCACTGCAATCTCCACCAGTGGTGTTACTCAATAATGGGTTAGTGAAACATCTGTTAGGAATGGTTTAGATATAGTTATATTGCCTTGAAGCTGAGGGATAAGCTAAATAACCTCTCAAGAAGAGCCTCGTTTGTTTTTTGTTTTTTTTTTTTTTTTTTTGGAAAGTAATAAATTAAAATGGAGCTCACTGGGACAGCCGAAGTTTGAATGGAAAGACAGAGCTCCAGGTTTCCAGTTAACAAAAATTGCCCTCTGACATTTGAGCACAAGCAGTCAGGCTGTGGATTTGAAATTGCTATAGAGAAGCAGGCTTACATTAAAAGACACACAACTGAAAGTGTGATAGCGTGTTTTACATCGGAATAAATTCTGCTATTGTTATAGCTTACTGTAAGAGTTATGCATCGTTACAGCTATAAGGGTTGCATGATGTTTGTGGCTTTTTAAAACTGGGACAGATGGATATGATAGTTACTCAATACAAAAGTGTGTGGAGGCAGGAACAAATGTTATTGTTGCACATTCCTGGGACAGGCAGAAACACCTTTCATGAGACTTGGTCTTAACAGTCTGTCATAGGAACAAATTCAGTGAAACCCCAATGGAATTGCTCCCATGTCAAAGGTTTTGAAAGGGTCTTCAGCCTCTTACTGCTTTTTAGCTGCTTAAGAGTCGGAAGACTGCTGTATGTTCCTGAGACCAGCAATGACAATATTGATCAAGAAGGCAAAGGCTCAGTTGTTTTGCTGAAGTTGAGAATTTTACTGTCAATTTCTACTACTGCTGTCTGTTGACTGACCTTGCCTTATTTTTCCTTTATTGAAAGACAATAGATATTTTTTTCTTCTGTTCCCGATTGTTTTTATTCAAGACAGGGAGAAGGCATGGAATACTTTTCCAAAAAGGTTTCAGAAAGTAAGTGTGGAGGTAACTTTAGCTATACATTATTGTTAATATGTTCTAAATTAGTTCTGTTCATCATGTACATTCTGAAGGGATGCTAGCTTATATGTTATGTGAGTCTGTCTGTGAAGTTCAAGTAAATCTGCATCTTAAGATGCTACTGCTCCCAGCTCTCTCCTGTCTGTGCTGGAAGATGCCATGTACAGAAGCAGAGGTATGTCAGCAACAAGCCACAGCTCCATGGTGATAAACCATAAACTATGAGTTGTGTTGATCGAGGAATGGACAAATTTTTATTTTTTGCTTTTACAAGAATGGCAACTTCTTTCAGAGCTTATGAGATATTGAATGAAATTCTGTCCAATTAATGGGAATTTTGCTCTTGACTTTATTTGGGCCAGACTAGCGTAATACTCCTAACGAGATTT